>NW_023458565.1:19955726-20011685 GCF_013731165.1 Rhagoletis pomonella
TTAATGTTAATGTTAATGTTAATGTTAATGTTAATGTTAATGTTAATTATTATTTTAATAGTGCCTTGACTTTTACACGTTTCCACTCTTTTTAAGCAGACCCTCCCGCTTGGCGGAGCAACACAGAAATTGGCATTCTAATTGTGCCGATCATGTTTCTTGTTTATTTATTTATGTGTTGCTCAGCGTCATCACGTCTCCTGTGCATCGCAAATCCTTCAGCAATGCATTGGCTTGCTTTCGCCTAACGTAACACGTAAACTTACTCAGCCACTGCTGCTGCAAGTCATGTCGGTATTGCAATTAATTCGCTTAATTTTATAACATTCCATTCCATTCGACATGTATTTGCTTTTCTGCTGCAAATTATTGCTTGTGCAAGCGTTGCCTTGCGCCTGCAATTCTGTTTGCTTTCACATTAAATTATTTGGCTTAATCGATTTTGCTTGGCACTGGTGCTAAGATAGCGCCAATGCATTCTCGGTTGTTTGATTCTCACCTTGCTGGTCTATCGTTAATTTTTTTTCATCCTCATCCTCATCCTGCTACTAGCTACTAACTAAGTAATTGCACTTGCTGTGTTTCGTGTCAGTTCACCTGAAAGTATGCATTAATTAATTCTGCTCCAATAATTATCAATGTCTTTGCCACTTTCATTCTACTCGTACCCAACGTCCGCCAATCAACCTTCGATCGTGTGCTCTTGGTAAAATTTCACTTTCACTTTGCAACTGTCTAACTGTCCAACTGGTGACTGGTGGATGCCGCCTGCCTGTGAATGCATTTCTTTACCTTTGCGTCACTCTAAATTTCACCAGCTCACAATCAGCTAAGAAGTGGATTTTGTTGGTAGTCGGTTATCCTGCGGCGCTTTTTTCACAAGTCAAGTACACACCACCAAACATTCACATTGAAGAGTGCTCACCCAAGCGCCCATTCACTCTCTTTGCATGCTTGTTTGCAATCGTCTTTGCCCTTTTTTTGTGTGCGCTCGATTGATTAAAAAAGTTAACTCACCATCAGCATCAGTTCGACGTGCCTTGAAAGCTCAGGTTTGATTATAGATTTTTGCTGACATTGTTTTAAATATTCCATCGCTTTACTTGGTCGCCTACAGTGAGTGTGTGTGTGTGGCGAAATTTTTGCCTTGTTTACCTACTCGCAGCTTGTGTAGAGACAGTGCTCACAGCTAAATGGACATTCAAGTATGTAGTATGTGTGTGTGCACTTTCAGCTTTACTTCCCCTACATTGTTGCACTGCTCTGATTATATTAAGCTGATTGATTGGAAAATTTGTCTATATAACTAGATTTTGTCATGTTTGCCATTTTGCGGTTCATGTGGCAAGCGGCGGTGGCTTGTGTTTAATATTAAATTCGTAACTGAACAGTTATTGCACGTCTAGGGTTCGTGTAACTCCAAACGGGGTAGAATAACTTTGTTCGAACCTGCTTTAGAAAGAAGCAAGTTTGTATAAAAAATCAAATGGAGCTTTAAATTATACAAGCTTTGCTCGTTTAAATATAACGATTTAAAATTTCGTAAAAAAGAAAATAAATTATTTCAGCGAAAATAACAAATTTTATTTAAAAAGAAAGTTGCTCATTGCCTCGAGTAACCATAACATGGTCAATGTATCAATCCTCAACTAAATTACAGTTTGTAGCTGGTATTTATAGTATCTGTACTATACATACATATTAAATTTTTAACATTTTTTTATAAGTGGAAATTCTTTCCTAAATAATTTGATTGTAAATAAAGTGGGAAAGGTGGAAAATCTTTGTTGCAAAATCTTTGTTGATATTCCATTTTGGAAATTTCCGTTAAATTGAATTTCATTTCTTAAACAGGTGGCACATTTTTCAAACATGTTTTCATAAGCATTTTTCACATATATTTCGTTCAATTGAATTTCACTTTTAAAAACGTGGCAGCCCTCTTAAAAATATTATGAAAATAAAGTTTTCTTAAACCTGTTTTATTTGACATCCTGATTCAGTTTAATTGGACTTTAAACAGTTGGCAACCTTTTTAAATAATGTTTCCGTAATAAAGCTTTACTAAACAACTTTTGCTTGAAATTCATTTTGTAATACATATTTCATTTCATTTATTCATTAAATTGAATCTAACTTTTAAACAGCTGGCAACCCTCCTTAAAACCATTTTCAAAAAAAAATTATTTTTACCTCTTTCGCTTGACATCCATATTGCAATATTTTATTTAAACTGTTAATTATAAAAACTGAATTTGACTTTTTGAAGGGTGGCAACCCTATTTAAAAATTTCCTTAAAACAAAACGTGCCTACATTATATTTCAATATTTTATTCAACTTATTAATTATAAAAACAGAGTTTTTCTGTCAGAAAGGTGGCAACCCCCTTTAAGAATATCTTTGAAACAAAATTTTCTTACACCTTTTTCGATTGATGTCCATATGCAATATTTCAGTGAACCTCTTAATTATAAAAATTTAATCTAACTTTTGTAAAAGATGGCAATCTTCTTTCAAAATACTTTCGAAATAAATATTACTTGTACATAAGTGTTTCGTTTGTCATCCACTTTGTAATTCTTTATTCAGCTTATTTAATGAAATAATGGCTTAGTGAAGATTTGGCAGCCAGCCCTCTTCAAAATATTTTTTTTAACAAAGATTTTTTAAACTTCTTTCGTTTTCCCTAAATATTGTGGGACTTCAGACTTGCCTGGTTATCAGGTTATCTGGTTATGTGGTTTTGTTTTTTATTCACTTTACAACAATTAAATACTCTACAGAATAATAATTTTTAACCAGATAACCAGCCAAGTGTGAACAACCACATTGTAAGACTTTGTTTAGCCTTTTATTAAAATTAGATTAAACTTTTTAAACAGTTGGGAACCTGCTTGAAAAATTATTTAGAAATAAAGAAGGGTACACTGAAGTCTGCAACGTCTATCGCGAAGTGCGACTGCAAGCACGCGTCTGTCTTTTAGAAAGCAGTTGGCTATATAAAACGTCTGTTCCTTAAATATTTATTAGCTCAGGATCTGGTTGTAGGCTAGATTTCCGAAAAAGCCTCGAACGGCGAAAGTATGTCTGCTCGGCTGTTTCAGGTCCTTGTAAGAGAATAGTCAGGCATCGCCGTAAGCAAGGCAAGGCCATGGAAGGTGCAAAGTAAAGATATCATATGACCTTAAAACGATTATGTACTATGGTTACTATATAAAGAAGTGCACGAATTCAACAAGAACAAAGCTCGATGTTGTAAAGCTGCAGTCGTAACCTTTAGCCAGCGGTTCGACCCGCGACTGTCATTTCTGTTGTTAGAAAGAATTTTTCAACAAACGGACACTTGTAAGTTATTGAATTTCGGCAAACCCGGTTCATTCATGTGCGGTCAGAATCTTGTTGAAGTTGTCTGCCCCAATTTGTATTGAAGGGCTTTCCTCCGGAAGACAAAAAATTGTGCAGGCGAGGAACAAATATAGTATTTGACTAGATGAACTCATTTCCTTGCTAAGTTAAAATATAAGGTGCAAAAGATAAGAAAATAACTGCACAAATAAATTACTTTTATATATGTAAAAACAAGTTAAACGAAACAAATTGCAAATTGGGGAAAACAACGAAGAAATTCGATTACGCGAAATAATAAAAAAGCAAAAGCACTTAAATAGTAAACTGTATTTCTTGCTTTGTGTTAAACACTTTCTTTGTGTCAATAGCACTTTACGAGCTTTTGCTTTGGTTGCTGTTGTCTACGGAGCGCGTTTGTTAAAAAAAAAAACAATAAAATAAAATAAAAGAAAAAACATAACAAATATGCCTGCCTTGTGCTCCCACCAATATTTACGCACATTGTCAGTTTATTGCAGCTAATAAATTGATTGTGGTTATGGCTTTCATTGCAAGTTTTATTATTTTTGTTATCAACGCCGCAAGGTGTTTTCTCGATTGTTGATTTTTTTTCGCACACACTTTTACCCAATTGCGACAGCGTGATTTTTCTATTAGACGACACTCATACGCTCTGACGAACAGCAGACTACCTACAAACATAAATACTTACATAGGCACATACATACATATACACAAATTCGCCTTTGTATATTTGTATGTACCTAAATATGTGTCTACGAAGTGTAAACAACCATACAAGTGGGAAAGAAAAACTCACTCCCTTCCTACAAGCAAGTAGTTTGTTTTGAAGGACGTGCTTCGCAAGCAATTTTCGGCAAGACTACTAAGTATGTAGACATGTGTTAGAAGAATTAAATCAGCGGCCAGCCAGCTTCTGTTTACAAGGAAATGCTAAAACAGGGTATCAGGGGCGGTGAGCAGGAAGCTCATATTACGTGTGCAGAGTATATAATTAGGTGAGGAGGAAAAAAAACAACTCTGATTTGGAACAAAGGCCACCAGAGAGCAGCAGCGCGTCACTAGATGCACGGACTAGGGAACAAGAAAAAAAGGCAGAAAGGGCGGCAAAACGGATGAGTTGTAGATGTAGGCCGTTTTTTAAGTAGGGGGAATGATAATGAGAAAAACTTGTAGGCAATATGCTTGCTGCTGCTTGAATTCATAATTGGATAATGAAATGTCAAAATTTGCTGCTGTTGATTACACTGTGCGACAAAAACAAAAAACAATCCAAACACTCAAAAAAATATCGATATAATCACGAAACTATGGGCCAAATGGAGTAAAACGGCGTTTTTAATTTTTAAAGACTTTGAAATTTGAAATAAATATGAATAATTTAAAAAATTGTTTAAAAAAATCAGTGCAATGTAGAATAACAATAAGGGTTCCAAATGAGAGACAAAATTCTGTAGAATTTAAAAACAATAAAGTTGTTTTGTTTACAAGGACGAATAGGTATTGAAAATGCGCTTTTAATAAATTTTATATTTCTAAGTTGATAAAGTTTTCGGAACTAAATTCGATGATGAGGTCGGGCGTATATTATTCCTTAAAAAATATTAAAAAACAAAAAAAAATATTACAAATTTTCAAGGATATTTAAGCTCAAAATTTTTAAAGGACATTTTCCATACCCGTTCGTTCTTATGCAACAAAGAAAATTATTCTGCTATAATTCTACAGAATTTTTTCTTTTATATGATACCCTTATTGTTATCGTACATTTTACCGAATCTTTTAAATAATTTTTTGAAATAATCTTATATTTTAAATTTTTAATTTTAAAAAAATCCTAATATGAGATGGGAAAACTGAGTACGCAGCTTTCATTATAATTTACCCATAGTTTCGCGAATCTGTGCATATTTTTGTGTTTAAATTTTACTGTCGCACGGTGTTATAAGCAGCTCTGCCGTAAATAGATATTTTTATTCGGCTAAACACAACAAAATAAGGTGAATGTTTTTAGACATAAAAAATAAAGCAATATATTAAATTGTATGAATTACTTGAATATCTGCGGGCTGTTCTTTAAAAGTGCTTCGCTAGTTAGAGAGGGTGTTTCAAATCACAACATTAAGGCAGGCAATTTTATTATGTAGATTAGCTGTCAAACTATGTTACAGTGAAAAAAAAAATGAAGAAAATAAATATATAGTCCAATGACCGCGCGTCACGGGGGTAGGGGAAGGTGCAACTCCGCGCCTCCACAAAAAAAAAGTTTTCGTAATAATAAAACATACAAAATTTTAACCATTCTTTTGATTTCTAATAGGCCATTCCACCGAGTTATTGAAAAAATATTTACATTCTGTTAACTTAAAAATGTGACGATATCCGCTGGCTGGTAGAAAATTGTGTGGCTTTGTGAGAAAGTATGGGTACAAAGAAGCGATTCGTTTCTTCAAATTACAGTCGACCTTCCCGAAATTTTAGAAGCACATATATCGAGCTAACAGGAGACTTTCATCGCTAGGTGCCTAAGCACTAAGTTCTTTTATTTATGGGAAAAGCTGTACATGCAAAGGCATTTTGATTGTTTAGAATTTTTATAAGAAAATATCAAATCAGTGGATCTGCTGCTACTATCTGCTTGTTTTAAAGTCCATTAATGAACTTCAGTGTTTCTTGGAAAAAATTTGCGTCCATGTAGAATTGAAGAAATAAAATTTTTAAAGCGAAAAAAAATGTTATACATGTTAACATCAACAGTTGGATGTTTTGCAAACGTCGCGTCGTCCCTAACTAGCACTAAAATTTGTATGTACCGAAAAATTTTCCGATCTTGGTGTTTGGCACTTTCTGTCCTTATTTCAGCATGTTTTATATTCTACACCATGCATTTATGTAAATTTGAATTGGCTTAAGAGCGTCGCATAAATGATGTAGCGCACACTAAACGCAAATAGGTATGCATACATATAAAAATACATATTTAACAGCGCCCAGCTCGCCGGCATTTAATTTTATTTTTTCATTGTATGTTCATTCAAATTTACAGTACTTAAACAGATTTACCCTCTTTTTATCTCGGTAATTTTTTTTTGACGTCACTATATTCACGTTCGCTTTGACAGCTGAAATGATAAGCGGCGTATTAGTTATGATTTTTCTTCTTTTTTTTTGTATTTTCTTTTTCAATTTTAAGGTGTTTCTCGTTTTCCATGCATTCTGCGCTCGAAATCACACTTTTTGACAGCCATTTGTCCAAAGCTTTTGCTCGTCTTGTTACATTTTATGCCATTTTCGCCTTTTTATTATGACTTTGTAATTTTTTTTTGTGTGTTTTAACACACACACAACAATAATTGCATGTACATAAATATTTGTATGCTAAATATTTACGAATGGCCATTTACACTTTTAAATTACTATAAATATTTAATTGGAAAATTTTGGTTTTTATGACACATTTTATGGCAGCAGTGATCTTTTTAATGTTTGTTGGTTCATTCTTATTTAATTTATGTAAAAAGTTAAAATATGCACTTCCTTTGATTTTGTTGTTTTTGAAATTAGTTAACCAGAAAGAAGCTGATTTTCAATCAGAGAGTTCCTCGGCAGTTTCAATGAAGTATGAGCCCAGATTTGTAAATCTATGTGAGAGAATTCTACTTCAAAATCCTCCATTCGACTACGTGCAATAACAGGGGTCCAAATAGATATCAAGACGTACCGTGAAATGTTAAAGGACATTATTTTCAGTTCCTCCAGGATGTCGTTCAGGATATAGTCAGAGACTTCAAAGGCTTAAAAGAGTTAACCAACCAAAGCAGGCGGAGTTTTACTAGTAGTTGGCCAGAAGAAACAGGTTAGCCGTTTGGTTTCACATCGGTAGTTTTATACAACTCATGATTTGTTTGGAAATAGCATCGAGGAGAAGCCTAAATAATTCCCCTCTAGTCGATGCCCTGTTAACCAGCTCAACTGGGAACTTGAGCCAACACCTTAGTCTAACCTACACTCTAAAAAAATTTTGTTTAAATTTGCGCATATTAAGATAGGTAACCAGTTGCCTCTCTTAATGAATGCAAATTTAAACACTGTTTGCTTACTTTTACTTATCATATGTGTGGCGTAGAACAAATTTCAAATTTGGTTTTTGAGTTTTAAACATTTATTGTTCACATTTTCACAGTTTACACATAAAATGTTTAAAATTTCCTCTAAAAAATTTTCGTTTAAATTTACGCATATAAAGAGAGGTAACCAGTTTCCTCTCCTAGTGTGTGCAAAATTAAACACTGTCTGTTTACTTTTACATATCAAATTTGTCACGTAGCGCACACAAGGGGTGGGTTTTGGGGCTAAATTTATTATGATATAAGAAATTTGTATAGAAAAAATTTTCTTTTCCATTTCTTGTGCGTCATTTTGTAAGAGTTTTTCTTTTTTCTTGAGAGCTCTTTAAAGTTTAACTGCGAATGAAAACATTGTCCTAAAAATATACAATACATACTCTACCACTGATATGTACTTAATAAGCATTCGAAGATATAATTTGCTAACTTCGAATTCGTTCCACCAAAATGAGCTACATGATAAAAATACAAGTTCAGTTAAATTTTCGTTATTCGAATTAATAAAAAATGAGAAACCAGAAATCGACGAAAATTAATAAAAAAGTGTAAAAATTTCGTGAAATTATTTAATTTATTTATATTAGAATTCTTTTGTAAAATTTTGTATTTCTTTTGAAAGTTGAGTGCATCTTTAACCGTTAATTTTTTCATGATTTAATGATCGGATCTAAACCAAATTACGAGACGACCCTTAAGGCACCATCTTTACGGTAAAAAAAATTATTATTGGAATCGGTTCACGCAGTGCAAAGTTATGCGGTGGAATAAATAAAAGAAGTAAAAATACTCCGAAGAATTGAAAACCTCCCCTTTTTTGAAGCCGGTTTAAGATGTCTGAGTTCTTTGTAAATTTTATGTAAATAAAATGCAATTGATGATACTTTAAAAAGTTTATTTATTTATTTCATACTGCAAATAAAACTTTCATAAATGTATTTTAAAGAGCTGATGATATATATTTAGAAGTATAAACCCTTTCCCCCAAAAATATATTCCTGCGTGCGCCCCTGGCCCTTAGTATTTATTATTTGTAAAAAATATATTTTTACTTTCAAAATGTTTGTAATTTTAAACATTTCATGTGTATATTTTAAACAACTCATGTTCAAAATCAAATCTTGAACATCTTGTGCATATACTTGAACAAATTCTGGTTGAAAAATAAACACTTTTCAGTAGTAGTTTTACATGCACTTTTTAGAGTGTAATATTACTTCGTTTGGAGAAGAACTGGTTTCGGCTGTTTGGCATCTTCACTGTAATTTTTTCCCCAAAATTGACAAGAAATAGTGGAAATCAATCCTACCCTATAGGAAGTACTAATAACAAGAGATTAGCTTCGCATAGGGAGTAAGTAGTTCGTAAGCCGCTAAGTTTCGAGCAATTTTGCATTGATATATTGAGTTACTTAGAAAACCAGTTAGCTATCAGAGTAAACGCTATTTATTTATTTCTTTGATTTTATCATAACATCATATCTTTATAAGGATTCTTAGTCTGAAGAGATTATAAAAGACTTAAAGTAATCAAGAATTGTAAATATCACATTAATTATACATATGTGTATGTGCACATGAAAAGTTCCGACCGATCAGACAGATTTTTTTTGCAATACCGACATTTGTTTATTTTTTATTTATTGTTTTCGCTAAATCTATATACGCTAGCAATGATCGGCATGACAGAGGCACTTAGAACTACGTTAGCAACAGCACTTTACACCTTGTTACATCTTTTGCAGGCGGGCGTATCGGCAAAGAATATTGCATCAAAAACTACCACCATGCTTTATGCTACGGGTCTCCTTGGGTACAGGTCTTACGGTCACAGTAGTATAGCGTCAACTTTACTTGGACAGACTGACTATTTGATTCCGGATTTGCACTTTGGAATTAACTTCGAAGCCACCTTAGAGGTCGAAGGCTGGCGTGAAGGCATAAGAAGTGTTGGCTCGGTAAATGTCTATACAGACGCATCGTTGGTGGAGAAGGGCACAGGGGCGGCAGTCGTATGCGCGGATCTTGGCCTCGACAAATCCTATATGCTGCCAAACAACTGCAGCATTTTCCATGCGGAGGTATTGGCCATAAGGAGTGCAGCGGAGCTACTAAACAGCAATTCAACAAATAAGCAGGTGAATCTCTGTGAAAAAGACGCTACTATCACACAACACTTCCTCTATAAGTGTGGCGGAGTGCAGGGCAGCTCTAAATTTGTTACATACCAATAGTGACATAGTACTGGGTTCCGAGGCACACCAGTGACGCGGGAAACGAGGAGGCCACCAGGCTTGCCAAAAAGAGGGTGAAACAAAACGCAAGCCTGCAAGGTTTCCAAGATTATGTGCAGAGCGTATGCTATATGAAGAACGCTAGGCTACTGATTGGTGTTCTAACTGAACGTTGAGAGATGGAAGATGCCAAGCCCCCTTTGATTTTTTACCAGCCTTAACTTAAAATTATCTTAAAATTTTCTATATTTTCAAATGCAAAGCGATATGCATCAATTGAGAAAACATCGAATGTAGATTCCCGAATTTTTTGGATGGATGTAGGAATCGAATCGGAATTAAAAAACAGACAAAGTCGAATCGGAAGGGCTCGATTAATTAGTCTTCTTTTTAAAAACGGCATCTCTAATGCAGAATAAAGTTATATTGAGTTAATAGAAGTTAGTTGGGTAAAGAGTAGGGTTTTCGATTATTCTTTCTTTCGAAAAATTTGAAACATTTCGATAAACAAAATTGCTGCTTTTTAGAAAAGAGAAAAACAGAATTAGTTCAAATTTTTTTTTTTGTTTCAAAGGTAATACAAATACAAAATCAGTGAAAAATTCAGCTTTGATCTTATTTTAACTTTTTATAAAATTTGATTGCATTTTTCTTGACTTTTTTCGATTTGAGTGGTCGCAGTCGAGAACTTAAATATGCCTACTGCCGCTCGGGAGGTCCATGGTTCAATTTCTGGTACCAGCTACATCAAATATTTTTCAAATATCGGTCGTCCCTCGGCAGGCAATGGCAAACCTCCGAGTGTACTCCTGCAGTTGAAAAGCTTCTTCGGAGCTGGAGTTAAAGTGCCATAACTTCAAGAAGCAGAACACGAATTGGCGGGGAAGCTGGGCCAAACACATAGAAAATGTTTAAGCGCCAAATATTCATTTAATGAAATCAAATATGATAAAAATACTGATCATCTCCAAATAACCTAGGATATAATTTTAAAACTATTAAGTGATTTCCCTTAAACTGGAAAGAGTCTTCAAAACTTCGAAAAAATCAAAATGTTTATTGAGACGTCAAGATTTTTATGAAATGAAAAAAGCGGATTATTCGAAAAAAAATCCGGTTTAATGGCTATACGAAAAATCAAGATTAAAAAAAAACGCCTTTAAATAACCAAAAAAAAACGATGGGAACCATTTTGAAAAAACCGAGTCAATTACCCTAGTATGTATGTATGTGCCACATAATAACTAAAAACAGGATGCGTTAATTTGTGGTACATATTTTTGGGCTTATTTTTCTGCATAAAAATCCTCTATCCATTAATTAGAATTCTCAGGATCTATTGTTGCATGCTTTTTGCGCTGTATTTAAAAGCATAAGAAAATAAAAGATTCAATTATCCACAACGAATTTGTTAGACAGCATCACTTTTATAATAACCGGTTAGGCTCTCTTAACGCTGCTGTCGAATTAACACCAAAATGCACTTACGCACAAAACGTTATCATTAATAATAACTAAATTAAATCAGGCAGTAATTTTTATGGCAAAAAAAAAATACTGACAATCATTCCAAATCTTTACTTAATAAATACATATAACAGCGATGTACACGTACGACGATATTCCATTAAGCTGGATGTGATTCTAAAAATATGCCAACATTTAATTAATATTGTCTTACATTTCTAATGCCGTTGAGATCATAGCTGTGTATTTAGTTAGCTACTTATGTAGGTGAGTATTTATAAATAATCTATAGCAGAATCTTAGCTAGGAAAATGTTGTATAAACTACACAATTATGTACGGATATAGAATGCATGCATATAAATATATTGATTAAGCCATACAAAGAGGGCTACGAGTATTTTCTTGGTATAAATGTGCGATTTTAATTAAGCAAACTTCTTGATTTCACTTCAATCAACAATGATTATTTGTCTATACATATGCACGTACAAAAGAAGAGCGGAATAAGCGCAAATGCTAACATACATATAAATAGATAAGTGGCGTTGGAGTACTCTTTAATGTGAAAGTGATGCCAGAGCTTAATGACTCACGCTTTAGCCATTAATGTACTGTTAACAACATTTCGATTTTCGATACCTCACAAGACTTTGGCAATCAAAAAATAACAGCAGGCATCATCAAGTAAGCCCGTGGATGGATGCGAAAAAGAAAACTCACATTAGCAAACACCGAAAAAAAGTAATCAATAAAAGTAATGATGTATTAAAGTGTATCGTGACTAAAAGTAGGAAGTGCAAAGAAAATAAGTAAACATAAAGTGAAAGCGAAGACAGATTGAAAATGTGGTAATAAAATTGCGGGCGCAAAAACGGCGCACTAATACAGCTGTAAAACATAATAAGGCTAGCAACCAAAAAGCTCAAATAGAGTACTTCTACATCGGCAAACACACAGACACACATATATACAAAAACATACAAAAGTATTTGAAGACTTCACTCAATTATTTACCCCAAATCAACGATAGAGAGTCTGTTTGCCTAATTGCGGGTGCGGGGAAGCCTATAGGCTATAGCCGATTCTAGCAACTTGGAATTGGAATTTCGCTAGCGTCCAACATTTTTATTAATTAAGCAAATTGACCTAGTAAACATCAACAAAATATATTTAGCCACAATCAAAAACAACAATACGCGTAGAAAGCAAAAACAGCAACAAAGTATGCACGTAATCATCATAAATAACATTAAAATTGGCAACATCATTATCAACAGTGGCAGTAGGCGTTAGGCGGAAGAGAATCGCTGTAGAAGTATTAAGAGTTGTGGTTTGGGGGTGTATTTGAGTAAACGAAAGGAGAATGAAAGGAGAATGAAAGTGAATGCTGGCAACTATTTAACGCCGAGCATAGTAACCTAGCAAGTAATTTTTGTATTTGTTATTTTGCAATCGCTGTGTTTTACCAATGCAGTTCACTATACTTTATAAATAATAAACATTGTTGTGGCTGTAGGAAACCCCACTCAGCCGGTGATTGTTATTATATTCCTTCCGTTTATTGACTCTTGGCTGAACATCTTAGTGAGTTTCGAGGAAATCGTAGATGTAAAACAAATATTTATACTTGCATTAGGGTGAAACTTTTGAGGTTGGGAAGAAATGCACGTGCTGTAAATATTCGCAAGCCATGTCGTATTGTATATTCGGGTAGTACTTTGCGCCCGTAACTTTTCGAGTATGCAGTTTTGTAGCCCATTCAATTTTAGTAAAATAATGTGCAAGTTTCAAGTCGCTAAAATTTACCGTGGATTTTTTAGATTTTTTTTTTTGTTGAGGATGTTGCGGGGTTCTTCCATATAAAAATAAATTCTGCTTATTCGTTGTATGGAAGCAAATGCGATAAAAAGAATTCTAGAAATTCTAAGTAAACAGGTGACAATTTGTAGGCATTTTTTTATAATTTTTGTGAATTTTATAAAAAGAGCTTTCAAGATAGTTGCCAGAATTGACAAATGTATTATGAAAGACTTTTGTCAGACAGTTGCCAGGATTGTCCTGTAAGTCTAACCACATTTTCTGCATTAATTTAGCAGAAGGAAATTTGCATTATTTTATGGCATTTTAGATGTTTGTGGCGTTTACGAAGATCTAAAAACAGAAAGAGCGATAATCTGCGCGAAGTTCGCTGTATGTGCGCCTTTTATTTGCTGTCGACGCCAAGAAGATGGAAGAGACGTCATGTCATGCCAGTACTCTAAGTATAAACTGCACATCTAAATGATATGTAGGAATAGAAGAATGTGTGCGAGTGTATTCACGCTCTATGTAGCCATTAAGCCGCTAACATTTGCAGCTTACGCTGGAAGCATTCATGCGCTGCTCTTAGCTACTTACTTACTTATTTGTATGTTTTGTTAAGTTTAATGAGCTAGAAATTCAAAATGAAGTTGCTGCAGATTACAATAAATACTACACAAATTAACAAACACAACAATTTAATTACTAGAAAAGTACACTAAACTTCATTAACAGCAAACGAGCATAACTGAGTAGTTGGCTGTGAAAAGAACATTTAAAGTGCATTTACATTAGTGTGGGGGTATGTGTTCGTGCACGCTCGTGTTAAGATGGATTATCGCATTTTATCACGCCATTTAAGGGCACTTTAATTAACTGCGTTTTTTTTTGTTTTATGCTTAGTAATTTTTTTTTTTTTTTTCAATATACTAAATATGTAAACAGAAGCTTTTAATGTTTTTAATGCAATTTTCGCACAAGTAAATGGATAAATGTGGTCAATAATCCAAAAAAGAAATTATCGCCCACTTTTTGTGTTAAACACCATCAACTTGATGGCAACTGTCTTTCAACTCATCACCGTCTTTCGATTCTTTTTTTGATATATAAACCTAAAAATTAAAAGAAAATGAAACGAAAAATTAAACAAAAACAGGTAAAAAAAGAAATATAAAAAAGTTTCCAAAAATTAAATATTAAAAAAAATATGTACCTTTTTAAAACAAAAAAGTCAAATAGCCGGTTTCACCAGCAAATTAAATGGAAAATGATCTCCTATTTGCTGTCAATTTCCATAAAAGATTCAAAAAATTAAAATCATTTTTCACTTAAATTGCTTTCGTGAAGTTGGCTGTAAGAATTACGAAAAAAAATTAGTTAAAAAAGTATATAATTAAAAAAAAATATATAAATAAAAGAAAATAAGTTGCTTAAACTATATGAAATTAAAAACAAAATATTTTTCTTTTTAAAACTAGAATGTAAAAATTTAATAAAATATTTAAACAAAAGAATAAAAAAATGAATTAAAAAGAAAGAAGAAAAAACATGTTTCCAAAAAATAAAACAATTTAATTAAACATAGTAAGTTTCTTGAAATTAATCGAAATTAAAAAACGTTTTTCTTAATAAAAAACAATATATTTAAATTGAAATAATATCAAATTAAAAAGGAAAAATATTATTGATATTAGGAAAACATTTAACAATTTTATAATTGCTAAGTGAAATTAAAAAAAAAATTTTTTTAAAAATAAAAATCCAAAAACTAAAAAAAAATTAAATAAATATGTTTCTGAGAACTTAAAAAAATTAAAAAAAGAAAAAAATGTAAATAAAATAAGTTTCTAAAAATTAAACGAAATTAAAAAAGTATTTTTCTTTTTAAAAGAACAAAATCTAAAAACAGACAATTAAAAAAAAATGGTGGAAATGCAGAAAAAATTTAAATATTTTAAAAAAATTAAATGAAAAAAAAACATTTTTTCGTTAAAAAAATAAAACCTAAGAATTAAAATAAAGAAAAACGATAACGAAAAACGTAAAAAAAAAAGATTCTAAAAATTAAATTAAATAAAAAATATTTTGTTTTAAACAAGAAAGTAAGAAAATCCTTTAAATGATATGATATAAAAATAATAAAATATATTTTCTTTTTAATATAAAAATCTAAAAAAAAAAAAAAAATTGTGATGAAAATTAAATAAACAAATACCAAAAATGTAACGAACTCTAAAAAATTCCTTTTTAAAGCAAACTACAAAAAGTAAGAGAAAATGAAATTAAAAAGATAACATAATTAAAATGAAGAAAAAGCTAATGTTTTCTAAAAATTAAATGAAACAAAAATTTGTACCTTTTTAAGAACAAAAAAAAATCTAAAACCTAAAAGAAAAAACTAAACAAAAAATTAGAAATTTTAACAAAATAAGTTTTCAAAAATTAAACGAAATTAAGTAATATTTTTAATTTTAAAACAAAATCTAAAAATTAAAAGAAAATTTAATCAATATAATAATAGATTGGCGCTTACACATATGTTAGTGTTTGGCCGAGCTTCTCCTCTGATTTGTGGCGTGCGCCTTGATGTTGTCACACAAAGCGGAGGGACCTACAGTTTTACGCCGACTCCGAATGGCGACTGTATTTTTATGAGAAGCTGTTTTTCATTGCAGAAATTCACTCGGAGGTTTGCCATTGCCTGCCGACGGACGACCGCTGTTAAGAAAAAACCTTTTTTCTATATTTTTTGCGATGTTGCTTTGACCAGGGTTTGAACCCAGGCGTTGCGGAGTGGAAGCGCGCACTGCTTACCACTACACCACAGCGGCCGACGAAGAAAATTTAATTACATAAAAAAATATTTAATTAAATAAAAGAGAAAAAAATTACGCTGCCCGGGGATCCCTCCAGTGCTTTGCTGACTCGGCCATTGCGACTGTTGGAGCAACGCGAGCTCCCTTTGGAACATGCTCTAGTGGTTTCTGTCAAAAGAGCTTTTCACCATATAAATTGGCAAAGGAAGCTTTTTCTTGTAAGACTTTCGGGCCAGAATCGACAGAATTGCCATTGAAGTGTAAGTTACACAGCGACTAGGGTATTTGATTCAGTTTAATGAATCTGAAAAAAAGAATTCAAAACCTAGAGCTCTTGTTTTCTTTGTAGCATCAAAAACTATGCTATTTAGACAAGTTTATGAAACAGGCCATCGATCAGCAGTAAAGGAGCTAACTTTTAATTCAAACTTGGACTTAGAACCCAAAATCTATACTCCTATTCAGATAATCAAATTAATTTTTTGCAGGCACCGCATGTTTATAGATTTTGTATATAGTGAGAGATCGAATATATGTATTCAACGCCCTACATTTAATTTTTTTTTTTTAACATACAAGCTTACTATTTTCATTAATACTCTATTTTATGTTCGCGGTGAACCTTCCTGCAAACATCTAAACCACCTTTACAATTTCAATAACATGACAGCTGTAACCGCAGGAACCCCGCTAGCAAACCATCGAAGTTGTGGGCTGACAACCGGCAAACAACGGATGTGATTTACTCGCAACAACACAGCAAGAAGCAATGGACAAATTGATCAATATTTGTAGTTCAAATACTATAAGGGCATGCATATATGTATTTACATTGGCCTGACCACATGGCGTGTGCGACTACTGTTTCTACGTCTGTAAAGTACATTAGGGTGTACCAGGACTTACACACTCGTTGTATGCTAAATTCCATATTCATGCTCTTTCGTTTAAGAAGGTCATTAATGCTGCCATCCGAGGGGTTCAGTGTAAGTAAATCTGTTAACCCAGAATAAAACAGACCTCCTCGTGGTGTAGGCTGGCAATTTTTGTGTGTCTAATTTGAGTTTCAACCTTTCACTTATCCACAATTTGCTCAGACATTCATACCTTCCTTCTTCATATACTATAGTATATCAATGTGTAATACGTGATCCATTTCGAAAATCGGCCTAAAGCCCAATCGCTAATCAATTGGAAGTGATCTTTGCAGCTATTAAAATTTATGTGGTTGCACGCACTTTCTCTTCCAAACTCGTGGAAACAAGTATGCACAAAAACGATCAACTTTAAACTTGATATACCTAAAATTGAGGTTTTGAGGGGGGTTTAAGATTCTTTGATAGGGGATCTGGTTGCACTCCAACGAGATCTCAAACCGCCAACTTGTAGATTCAATTTCCACCTTAATACCCTTAAAACGGTTCTTCGGCGCTCCAAGAAAGAAATTAGACCAGGAGGTAGTAGTGGAATTATCAAGCATCCTGTGCTCTCAAGAAAAAAAATCACCATTCAGCGAAAATCTCTCGGCTTGATGACCTTCGGTTCGGCTTCGGTAGGGCGCAATCCCTTAAAACCAACCAACAATACCAATGTAGCGCTCGTAATCTGGCCACTGAAAAGTTACTGAAGTTCGACATATCCCATCGTGAAATTATTCAGAGTCAACAGCAAAGTGTTTCCATTCATCTGTTCTTGCCCCTGGAGCCCACTTTTACCGCAACCAAGTCCCAAAAGAGAGCAAAATCCTCGATGTTGAGCTATCCAGTCTGCATATGCGTGGCTCAAAAACACTGCACTTCTGTATGCCTATTTTGTGGGGTTTCTCATGCAGCCACCTTAGAATTCGGCATTTTGATTAGATACCTTCATCGAACGGTCCGACGAAATGTTCATCCCCTCTGGCATGGACGAGCCTTTAGCCGGGTAGAAGACCTCTGAGTGTTTAGAATAATAAGGCCTTCCCACTCTTTATCGCTCTATCACCGGAGACTCCGGTTAGGATGAAAATAGCCATGGCGCTCCCTTCTTTGTTTCACGTACACAAAGGCGTAATCGGTCTTCTTCGCACAAACTTCCACCATGCTCGCACCCTCGGCCGCAGCGGAAATACTATCTCATTGTCAAAGTCCAGCTTCGAAAGCACATTTTAGTAGTCAATAAGAGGCAATGCCACCAGTATCCTACCTTTGTACTTCTTTCGAACAAATTTTGGTGACGCTACATCGTACAAGGGGCCACTGGTTTTTGTACAAGTTAGGATTGTTCCTGACTAAGTTTCGTCGCCTTCTCCGCCCCATTTCGCTCCTATTCTTCGAAAATGAAGCCATACTCCTGCCTCCTATGGATGCGCTCCCTATTATAAACCCCACCTTCATGCACCACATATATAGGCTGATAGTTCAAACAAATTTCCAGGATAAAGTTTAGCCCTGCCGCCAGCGTGGTCGCTGTCTCAGAGGGTATTATTCCCACAATCCTTCTAATTCCCAAGGCGCAGAATCACCACCAATATAATGCAGGTCATTCGCACCAGTGGCATGCAGGTAATCTCTAAACTAAACTCCCAACCCCGCAGGCTGAATTACTGCTCACAGGATCACATCCAGCACAAATATTGAATATTTAACCTATGTACGCCCAGGCACAATTGAATAAAGACTAATAATGTGGTAGTCTCAATAACGAAAATTAAAACATACTAGCGAAGTACAACCACAAAGTTTGCTATGGCAATAGACAGTCTGGTTTCAAGCTCTTTATTAGAACGCTTTAGTTGGATTAGCGGCAGTCATGAACTCCGAAGAAGAAGAAAAATTTAGAGTAACTGCATGTCGAGTTTCACCAAAAATTATTTTCTGCAGCAGCCTAATAATATATTTATGCATAGAGCGGGTCCAATACAAATAGGAGATTTTTTCGACTTTGAGCTTATAGCACAAAGGGATTCTACGTGTAATTCTAACGAACATTGTCGAAGAAACCATGGGTCTAAAATCAATTTGGAGTTTACCAAATTGCGAAATAAGTTTCCTAGAATTTCGCCGCAGTGTCGTAAAGTGTCGTATGAGGAATTCATTTCTGTACTTACCTTTTTCTTAAAACTTCCATCAACGAGCGCATAGTGAAAAAAGTTACCCGCACTAATGTACATACATATATTAGGGTGCCCCCCTATTCCATCGGTATAATAAAATTTATTATATTTAAAGACTTCCGCTAAAACATTCCGGAAAAATATTAAGATTTGTGTGAGCTAGACCCATTTGAAAATATCTCCAAAAATCGAATTATTTTGATTCCGTGGAAAAGATTTTGGAATTTTTTTTTTGCAGGCTTTTAAAGCTTAAACTCTTATATCATCTGAGACGTTTTTGTGGAAAAAAAATATTTTTAAAAGCTTCTTTTAGTTATAAAAACTTAATCTTTAGAGGTATTTCCAAATGCGTACAGTTAACGTAAAACTTAATATTTTCCCAAAATATTTTGACTGGAGTCTTAAAATATAATACGTTTTATATTTCTGATGGAAAAGGCAGTACAGGTCTTTTTGTATAGAAGCTGATATACGCTAATATGTGTATATCTATATGTAGTTGCAAATAAATATATGTAGTATATGTGTACATATCCTGCAGTGAAAATGTATCGATTGTTAAAAATAATCAACTTATAGTTAGCTTTTTGGCGGGGTTTCGATAAAACCTCACTTTTAATTAGCTATGACAAAACCAACTTAAAGTGAGTTGTAAAGTCATGCATGAGTCATGCAAACGCAATTGGAAGTTTGTTTTCTTAACAAGTTTCTGTTTAAAGATCCTCATACAAGAACTACTTTGAATACATTTTTTTCTGCACTTCACAAATTCTTTTTCGAATTCGAAGTTCGAAATTTTATATTATCATTTTGATGTTATGTCTGACGGAATTCCAATATGGGAACCAAATGAACAAATATGCATTTTTGAATATGAATTGAATAAATAAAAATTCACAAAAAAATATAAATAAAAATTAAATTTTTTTATTGTTTTTTTTTTTTTATTGACAATTTATGTTCGAAAGTGTAGTTAGGTACAAGTTAGTTCACATGTAATGCAGAGGTATATAGGTTTGACTTTTTTGCGGCCATCGCCCAAAAAAATAGTAAGCTGTTTTCGAACAAAATATACTAATGTTCGCGTAAACAGACTCTAAAGTTAGGTATAAGCTAACGTCACTCCCTGCAGGGTATGTATGGTGTTGTGTCATTCCTATTTATTTGCAAATGGTTCGATTTAGCTACAAGAATTGCTGTAATTTGTGCAAATTCATACACGCAGCATAGTAGTTATGTGTGCGCCTTTGCCACTCAACAGCGGTTTAGCACTGGGTATGCGGCTATGACATGCCATTAGCACTACAAAGCAGGGCAACATACGCTACAACAACAAAAATGGAACTTCCAATACGAACTGTCAATAAAAGAACAAACTGCCAACTAGTTTTTTATTTTTATATTTTTTTTTTTTTGCAAACATCACAAGTTGTCCTTTTTTCCACTTTAGTAGCCATGCAATCTGCCATGAAATGTTCAAAATTACTTTGAAAACTTTATAGGCACCGAAAAAAAGTGGCGTTTATGAGAATATAAACGCAACTACGAGTACGACATGAATAGTACAAGAGTCGCTGCTGGAACTTTTGTTCATCGTTAGGCAGTACAGGCAGTACCAACAACAACACCAACAACTTCAACAAAGAATAGAGCCGACTGTATAAATAGGTGGTGAGGGCGTCACGCGAGTATGCTGAGAATGAATGAATTGATTTTATGCTGATTCTATAAGTAGTTATGTAAGTGTGTATGTAGTACTTAAGCGAACACAGCGATCGAGCGATTGTGTGAGTGAGTGAGTGAGTGAATGTGTTGGGGTACTTGCTATTAAATGCGCGTTATGTGGTGGCAGAAAAGTCTGCTGAGTAGAGTAAAGTGGCGCACAAAATGAAAAGTGAAAGTTTGCGAGCGTAAAGTCAACAGCAGTGAGTCAACCGCAAAGTGATGATGTCAAAGTTCTAGTTAAGTTGACGCAAGTGGCTGAGAGTAATTGCATAAATGTGTTAGTGTGTTAGTTGGGGGGGTGCGAGGGTACGTGGGTGTGTGACAGTGCGGTGAAAAGCTGAGCTTTTCAAAGGCTCACGCCAAGTTTAGCTAATATTTGTAAATAAATAAGTACTAGTTCAAAGAGAATTTAAATTGGCCATCAGCATGCGACTGAGGAAGAAAATTATTAAACGGTACTACGATGAGCGACATATTAATACATAGTAGTATGTATGTATAAATGAGCACAAGTATAAGTAATACGATTGCGCTTTGACACTTCCTTTATAACTTAAATGGCAGATTATTTCGTTTACGTTGTCAAAAAAATAAAAAGTGCATGAAACTATTTAATTGTGTCTAAGCTTGCTTGTGGATTCTAATGCTGCCCACGTTTTGATAAAAATACTGAGCTCTCTGTTAAAATCTTAAATTTTTTTTTGCCATGCGTATAACTAGAGAGAAATTGTATAGAATCAATGAATCCCAACACTTTTCTAAAAGCCAAAAAAAATTTAATTTAGCTGAATTTTTTTTTTAATTTTTTTATAACATTTAAAATTTTTCTTGTGAATTTTTTTGTTTTCGTTTTGAGGGAACACTACAATTGTTTTCAACTAGTTTTTGTTATGTAACATTTACTGAATGAACAGGAGAATCGATTTTCTTCAAAATTGCTACTTTTTCTGCACTTTACTGCAAAAAACTCAACTAGTCTCTTGCAAATTTTATTAGCATTCATTAAAAAATATATTACTAATCAAATTGTGAACACTAAATGCTAGTTTTGAACCACTGTGCAGCGACCACCTACATGTGATATGTATGCATGTATTTATATTTTCCCATTTTCCCATTCAGTATGTGAAAAACGAATAAGAAAATATTTTCCCAATAGCTGGGTAGCCTAATCGAAATAAGGCGAGCAAAAATCTTTCATAAAAGAAAATATTCCTTCCGGAGAAGGCATCCAATAATTGCACGCCAATTGCTAAAATATTTCTTTCATTCGAACTTCGGAATAACTTTACTGCCCACATTCATTGTGTGAAAAATTAGGCGTACCCATAAATTCAAATTTATTTCAAATACTTGAAAAAGTACTAACACTGATTTAGTATGCTTGTATATGTATAACATATATGTATCTTCATAAAGATCTCATATAAATTTTTTTCTCTTAACTCAGTAATGAATAAATGGCTTACCACATCCGTAATTTTGTATATTATCTAAGAAAAATATCTGGTGTTAATACAAATTAACTATGTAGTTAAAGACTTATCCTAGCTCTCAACACTCTCTAACGTTGTAGCCATTAGCCACCACCATTCGCGTACAATTTGTAGAATTCGAAAAATTTTTCACATTCATCCAGCAAACGCCACTGCTAATCTGGTATGCGATTGTGAAAGCGTGAAACTAACAGATACCACCAAATTATTCGACAAAGCCAATAACGGGAAGTTTATCAGTAGCACCACCTAAATTTGCTGTAACATTGCTTGCCTTGTGCACGCACACACTTTCGACATTGGTGCGAAAGTCAGCACATATTTTCCAATAGCCGAAATGTCGAAAACTTCTGCGGTGAATCACAATGAAATGAGACTTTATTTGCAGACAAAATTTGCTCTGTGCGCTAAGCGTACATGTGCGCTTACAAGCAAATGGAAACACATACATACATACATGCCACTTATGTACGTATAAATATTTATTTTTGCTACTAAACTTTCGCTGGCGTGTTATTCGTTTTGTTTTTTTTTTCTTTAGGAAGTCAGCAGTTTTTTACATTTGTTTTAGTTTTTTTTCTTTCAGTGAAATATTTGTACTTCCACTAAAAAGTTGTACTTCGCAAGCCAAACAAAACGCGCTGAAACAAATCAGTCAGAAGTGTGGTTCTCATACAGCTGGGCTTTTGGGCAGCTGGTAATTGAATTGCGAAATTATTTATATGCGCATTTTTGCCAATTTCCCATGGGAAGCAGTAAAAAATCGCTCCGCAGTTATGCGCTAAGTTGAAAGTTATTTTTTTGCTAATTTTTCACAGTTTTGATGAGGTTTTATTTTTGTGAGTGTTTTATGCATTTTATTGTAAGTAAGTGAAGGTCACTTTTGTGCGCAGTAAATTTTACTTCAAATCCCTATGAAAATTAAATGCTGTGTGAATTTCAGATTGTAGGAATAAAATGTGAACGATGGGCAATCGTATTCACAGAAAATAAAATAATGAAACGCCAATGTTTTCTACGCTTTAACCTGGTTGTAGTGGCCATGGTGTATGAGTGATTTTTAAGCGATATAAGAAAATACAGACGCAGTTTTCCTATGTTCTGTGTACAAAATAAAGACATCCGCGAGAATTTCAAAATTAAAAAAAAATTTAGGTTTGAAAAATTTTATTCATAATTTCTTTTTTTATCGCAAAAGATCGAATATTATAGAAACTTATTCCTGTAAATTCATAAACTCGCAATTTTTGTTGAAATTCGCGATTTAAAAGAAAAATATTTTCAAATCCCTAATTTTTTTTCTATATTTTTAAAATATTGAGAACGTCTTTTGTACTTCGAGCAAAATAATAAAAGGGGAGGCCCATGATGTTGATATTTTTAATACGACCCTAATTTATATTCTACAGGTGTATTCAGTGCACACAAAAAATAGTCGAAAATTCGTTAACTGACGTTTTTTCATGATAGTCAGCTCCCTTTGAATACTTTTAGGGAAATCTGTGCAAACCGCACACCACCAAAGAGTTACTGGCATTTGAAAAGCCTTGGCCTCCAAGGAACTAACGCCAGGAATTTTTCTAGATTCTCAGAAGCGATTGATCAATTTTAAGCTGGGCCCGCCTCTGGTGGACTTTGTTCGTCTTTTCTTAAATTAGCGAATGATTTATTCGGAGATGGACGAGGCTCATATCACCATATATGCGACAAAGTGCAATCCACAAAGAGAAGGAACTTCCCGCTTCTTTGGAATTAAAATATCAACACCATACTTATGCGCACTTACAGGGCACAGCCACCAATATAATACGCTACGTCGATGATCTGAACTACTGTAACGAACCATTAAAAGACTAGAAATGTTTTGAAGAAATATAAAAAAGGCCTGCAAAATATTCCGAAACTCAACCAAAATTTTCGTAGAAAGAACTTCAAAGTTAATTCCGAATAATTATAAAAAACAAGACAGCAAAAATAATCAAGAACACCGAAACTTTCCGAAAAGTGCTGAAACATAAAACAAACAAAAAACGTAACCAGAAAATAGGTAAAATTTTCAGGTATATTTCGGAGCTGACAATTTATGAAAATATCCCTCATGTCTGAAAAAAAAATAATTTCAAATATATTTCAAAAATTCCCCACAGGTTAGAAAAATCGAAAAGGCTTGAAAATTATTATATTTTTTTTTAATTCTCCGCAAAATTTCGAAGGGTCCTAGGTGAAACAAAAAAGGGTTACATATCGGAGAGTATTCTCAAATCTCGCGAAAGTTTCCGAAAGGCAAGAATATCTAATAGTAAAAATTTCCCACAGTTTCGAAAAAAATCGAAAAAGCTTGAAAGATATTCTGAAAAATCCCTTATACTCTCCGAAAAAATCGAAAGGTCCTGGGTGAAACAAAAAAAGGGTCATGAACCCGGGCAAATCCTCAAATCTCGCGAAAGTGTCCGTAAGTCAAGAATACCACAGCGCATCGCAAAAGATTTGAACGTGTCAAAAAAAAAAATCCCGGTGAAATGTCGAAAGGTCTTTAAAGGTTTTGAAAATTTTCGAAAAATTAAGAAGCAGTTTAGTTTATTTGTAATGCCACAAAAAAAAATCATAAAATCTATTTTAATAATGAAAGAGAATGCTTATTTATGTATATATATAGTCTAACAAAAATTTTGCATGATTTTTTTTTTTTCAAATTCCAAAAAGGAATTTTGTTAAAGTCTCGTGAGCTAGCTTGTATAGAAGTACAAGATTCCATTCAGGGTTCTCAATTTTGTTTTTCACGCTATCATACGCTTGGACAGACGGACAGTCGGACAGACATATGTATGTGTATGTGTGATATCTAAGGTATAAAAGCACCCATCTTACATAACAAATAATTAAGCATTCAAAGCGTGAAGCATTTTCATGAATTATCGATAGCGACAAACAACTTCCTCTTATTCCGTTTAAACCAAACATGCAGCTTAATCTTAGCGCACAATACCAATACTTTCGTGTAGCGTTAACCACACTTTCCTCACAACAAATGCACGCACATACACGTACATACTTGCTCGCACAACTGTCACTGTAGGAAGGACATTTGTAAATGAAGTGGCTGTGCGACAATGGCGAGTGGCACTTAAATTGGAATGCAGAGTCGGCGAGCAAAAAACAAAAAACGCTTATGAATACATAAATAAGTGTACTACAACAGTTGTGCATGGCTAACACAACAACAACAAGAAAATAAAAATAATAATGAATGAAAAAACAAACAGCAAGTGAGATAAAGTGTTGAGAAAATGCAGAACAAAAACCACCGAAAGTAAAAAGGAATTAAATATCTACAACAGGCAGGATGGGTAGAGACATTTAATATTTATTTTTAGGAACTGAGAAAAGTTACTACGAAAATGTGTATTGCTTTGTAGTGGTGGTGGTATATATATACATACTCGTTTATATGTGTAGACGGCGAGGTGACAAAGGAGCGGAATTAAATGCCAAGTGCCAGTAAGGCCACAAATAAACTCACTTTTTCTAAGCATATATTTATACATACATATGTACATCCATATATATGTTCGTACATCCCGGTGTAGAGCAGCTACTTTAAAGGTAGTGTAGTTGTGGTATTTCGCGCATACATATATATTTTACCCTCAAAATGCCACTTAGGTGTAGGTACTTAGCGGATACTGCAGGTACAGTTAGCTGGTTTTTTTTTACTTTGGTTTTATTTAGTTTGTTGGTGATATAGCAATTTTATGGCTCACAACCATGCCATACCATACCATACCACATTCGCTGTGGCAACCACAATGCGGTGTCAAGCACTTTGCCACGTTCACGCAGCGACTTAATTAGTTTGTATTTATATATTATTTATGACTAGAGTAGAAAATATGAGTAAATACACGAGTGGTATTTTCAGCGTAGGTAATTAAGATTTACATACATAGATAGCTGAAACAAAGCCACACGTATTTGTAGCAAGTATATGCGGCCTTGCTTTGTGTGTGGAAGTGACCTTTTTATGCATTACGTAAGGTATTCGAAAATGTCACCTTTTAGTGAGGTCTTTCATGGACAACCAACAAGCAATCAACTATACGTACTTTTGGCACAGGTGGCGAAGAATTTCAAGAGGCTTATGGTTCCCCTATTTTTGGGTTTGCCGTTAGCAAAGGCTTGTGCCCAGCTTGTCCGCATAGAACTACGAGTATTTCCATAAATTATATATGGGCGCTGTTTTCGTGAGTATTCATATATTTTGTTATTCATAAAAGTATATCTTAAGTTCTCTGAGAAAATGTTTACACCTGAATTTCTCTCTGACCGGACGACTGGTTTCCAACTTGATCAAATATGGTCACAAGTCGGCTGTATAAATTTTACTACAAAATCTTAGTTCTGCTTACTGATGTCTTAGCATCTTAGCTCACGGTACGGGTAACATTTTCGTAAACCCAGCAGAAAATGTGTAACTGCTTCTTGTGTAGCGCAGCAGAAAATCTGTAATTGCCTCTTTTGTGTGCAAATGAATATTTATGGACTAGTTCAGGGCTATTTCAGCATCATTCAGGGACCAGTAAACGACAAGTTTAGGGCCACTTGGGAACTAGTTCGGCATCTTTTGGGAACTATTTAGGGACCAATTTAGGACTATTTCAGGACTGTTCCTGGAGTTGTTCGAGACTATTTCCAGACTAGTTCGTGATCATTTTAGGACCACTTGAGGCTTAGTTATGAACGGTTTGAGACTAGTTAAGCACTATTTAGGTTTCATTTCGGGCTCTAATTCAGAACCATTTCGCGACTGGTTACGGACAATTTTAGGACCATTTCAGGACTGTTTCAAGACCATTTTGGAATAACTCGCGACTATTTCAGGACCTGTTTTGGACTATTTCAGGCCTATTTCAAGAACATTTCGGGAAATTTCGAGACTAGTCTGGGATTATTTTTGGAATAGTAAAGTACTATTTCAAGACTTGTTTGAGATCCTTTCGGCTTAATTTCACTTTTTTTTCGAAAAAACTTCAGGACTACTTTGGGACGATTTTGGTCTTAGTCACGGATAATTTTGGGGCACTAGCCACGAAATTATCCTGATATAGTCCTGAAATATTGCCGAAGTGGTTTTGAAAAAGTCGTGTACCCTACCGACAAAAAGAATAATGAAATTAAAGCAAATTATTGTTTAATTTTTAACCTAACTTGTTTACGTATGTAACTGAGTCAATAGCCGTACACTGATGTTTACAAATCAAATTTTATGACCCGAATTTTTTATTTTTTTTTAATAGAAAGCGCTTTCCTATACTTAGAATTTTTAATATCCAAGAAGGAGAAGCCTCAAAAAATTGTGAAGAAGTCCAGGATAGATTTCGCATCAAAAACTATCAGAGTCGGACTGGTCTTTTCTTCACTTTTTCGTATCGCAAAACATCTTCCAACACACTCGCGGAATTCTCTACACTTATACACGCGTTCCTCGCTCCTAGGTCAACTCAGTCCAGCTTCAAACGATGCATTGATAATTTGTCACTCATCTACTATCAACATCTAAAGTCAAGATCACCAAGAAAAAAATTCCAGTTAATTTCTAAGAGCAAGCGACAAGAATCAGGCATGATCTGTTTGTAAACTTACGACGAACTGCGCTAAGACAGGAACGAACGATAGAGCTTAGTGCTCAAAAGCGCCTTCGGACGAAATACAGACAGACAAAGAGTTTTAGTTCGCATTGAAGTTCCACTCCACGGGGGTTAGCTTTCGATGCGTTCTCCTAGAAATAACATACATATGTATAAGAAAATTGTTGCAATAAAATATTAGCTTTTTCAAAAAAAAAATAAATAAAATAGAAAAAAATTTATGAAATTCAGTCTTTTTATTAAAATTGTTTGCATATGTCTTTAAACTGTATATATATACATACATATTTACATATGTAACCACAATTTCAATTTCATAAAAATCAAATTTATCGCAATGTCAATAAAAATCGAATAAATAAAAAGAACAGACACAGCTGGGTTAGTAGCAAACGAATTCGATAAATGAATAAATAAAAGATTTTTTTTTTTATAGGCAACCGCAATAAAATACACTTGCACGTGCATGCGTATCAGCCTGATTGACTTTTCAATGAAGCGTAAAAGAAAAGCCCACAGAAAATGTTAAGCAAAACGAAATTTGATGTGACACAACGACGATTATATCAGAGCAAACGCATTATGGCTTTGACAAACACATATGTACATTAGGGTGGTCCTTAAAAAAATTAAAATAATTTTGTTTTCCATCTAATACCCACAATCAATCTTGGAACAGTTGAAGATATCACATATAAATTTGTGTCTCGATTGGGATCGGTTAAGGCGTCTCGCACGGGGGGGCCAAAGTACAGATTCCTCCATAGTGACTCAAAAAATTAAAACTATTTTTTTTTTCATCTAATACTCAAAATCGATATTAAAATAGTTAAAGATGCCACTATGGACTCAAAAAATTAAAAAATGTTTTTTTTTTTTTAATTTAATACCCAAAATCGAGGATATCATCCGATTGGAGTCGGGATCAAAATTTATATGTTATATCTTCGACTATATTAGCATCGACGTAGGGGTTAAGGCTTAGGAAATCTGAGTAGTTTTTTGTCATTCCTCCCGTGCCCGCACAGTATGATTTTTGTAGCGTTTACCATAGAAGCAATATTTTGATATCAAACAAGGTGGTTTTGAGGGCTAATATAATTCCCGTATTCGGAAAAATTTGCTATTCAGACGTAGTTACTCCCTGATCTTAAAAAAAATTGGTCAATAATTGTGATTTCCAAAAAAACATTCCACAACCAACAGATTTCTTAAAAAAAAAAATTTTTTTATGTTTTATTATACTAATCCTATAGATTTTGGGACGAGAACGACAATTCCACTGTTTAAATAACGAAAGAAATGTTAACCCCTCCATTTAAAAAATGCATTTTTTTACTATTTGCTTGCACCTCTGCATCCTTCTCACAATTTTATATCACTCTGCTATTCAAGGTAATTGATTTGAAAGGTGGCAGAGCTCTGTAGGTGCTCTGAGAGGCAAATTATAAACATGCTGAAGTTCAACGTCTAAATTTCATTCGACATTTTTGTTAAATATAATTTATTTACTGTACTAAAACTGAATGGGCTATAAAACTACATTCCAAAAAAAAGAAAAAATTAGAAAAATTCGAAAATAAAAAATAAGGTGGTACGGTCTAATGTATGTACATAGTATTTACATACATACATATGTACATATGTTTGTTTGTAAAAAAGGCGCATGCCAGAATTTGTTAATTTTATTTCCATTTTAATGAACCAAATGCCACTGCATAATAAATAAGCAATTTAACAAATGTAAAAGTGACAAAGAGAGAGAGGATATGCTTTTGATAAAAGGTATGCGTGAGTGGTGGAAGCAAAAAAGCTTAATACAATTAAGACAAAAAGGATGTATGTTTGTTTGTTGATACTAATAAATACGAAAGGTTACGCATACGACATGTCATACATGTTCATTTTCATTATGTATATATGTATTTAGATTAGGGTGGTCCAAAAACAGTAAAGTCGGAATTGTAATGCTCTCTCCCCCTAAGATTGTACTATATCGAAATAAGTATACCTCTGTTTTTTTTTTTTTTTTTGAAATCAAAAAATATTTTATACCAACGATTTTTTATTGGTCACGCATTGCATTTTACTGGGTTTTTGTGATTTTTGGCGGACCTATAAATTTTACTTGCGATGAAAAAATGGTTTAATAGGCAAGCAGAATTTTTTGGTCTACAAATATTGGTCTTTAATAATCCTATACCATTTCTACGAAAAGTTGTTTTTTTCCCATATAAAAATACATAGAGAACTTTGAGTGCTTTGAGTGACCTCTAAATATTTTTTGATTTCAAAATAAAAACAAGTAAGAAAGTCTAAGTTCGGGCGGAGCCGAACATTAAATACCCGGCGCAAGTATTAAGTATATGTTTTCCACCTTTCCGAAAGCTACCGCTACATGATAAGCCGGGGTGTATACATTTTAAGTAAATTAGCGTCCTTAAATTTCGAAATATTGAAATTTAAAGCATATCTGAAATTTACCGTTATATGAAAAGCGGCCTCAATTTTAGTCCGATTTCAACAATTTTTAACGGTTTGCTTTTATGTGGCAAGCACAATAACCATACCGAGCTTGGTACAAATTGCTAGAACGGTTAGCGAGATACATATATGTGATCACAAGTGGGCGGTGCTACGCCCATTTTCCAAAATTTTGTCATAAACGTATTTCTTGGTAAAGAATTGTTGCAATCATCAATTTTGAATAAATTAGCTTCAATATTTACTGATTTATCGAAGATTTTGTAATTCTCGAAATTACCGTTATATGGGATGTGGGCGTGGTTATTGTCCGATTTTAGAAATTTTCGGCCATTTAGTAAGCTGTACTAAGGCCAACAACTGTGCCGAGTTTGGAAGAAATTTGTGTAGCGGTTACCAAGATATACACATGTAACCATAAGTGGGCGTGGCTACGCCTATTTGCCAAAATTTTGTAATATTCTTATTTTTCGTCTAAAACTCATTGCAAATATCAATTTTGAGTGAATTATCTTCAGTAGTTACTAAAATATCGCAGTTTTCGTTTTTCTGAAAATTACCGTTATATGGGAGGTAGGCGTGGTTATTGTCCGATTTTTAAAATTTTCAGCCATTTAGTAAGCTGTACTAAGGCCAACAACTGTGCCAAGTTTGGAAGAAATTGGTGCAGCGGTTACCAAGATATACACATGTAACCATAAGTGGGCGTGGCTACGCCCATTTTCCAAAAATTTATAATGTTCATGTTTTCCGTCTGAAACTCATTGTAAGTATCAATTTTGAGTGAATTATCTTCAGTAGTTACTAAAATATCGCAGTTTTCGTATTTCTTAAAATTACCGTTATATGGGAGGTAGGCGTGGTTATTATCCGATTTCGCCCATTTTCAATACCATCCGTCCCACGCCCAAAAGAAGTTCACGTACCAAGTTTCGTCAAGATATCTCAATTTTTACTCGAGTTATCCTGTGCACAGACGGACGGACGGACGGACGGACGGACGGACGGACGGACGGACAGACAGTCACCGCTTAATCGATTTCTCTTTTCATTCTGATCATTTATGTATACATTTGTCTATATCTATCTCGATTCGTTTTGCCTGTTACAAACAACCGTTATGTGAACAAAGTTATAATACCCTTGTGCACAAGTGCGCTCGGGTATAAAAACAGAAGTATACTTTTTTCGGTATAGAACAGTCCTAGAAGGTGAGAGCATAAAAATTCTAACTTTACCTTTTTACGTGCATTTTAGGACCACCCTAATGTAGATACATTTCAAAGTATGGCATCAATATAAAAGCCAAAAAGAGCACTACAGCTTTTATTCCATGTATGTGAACATGTAAGTTAGTTTTTGTCTACCACAAACTCAAAAAAAAAAAACTCAAAACAAAAAACACAAAAATAATGGCGGTAAAGCAAATTTGATTTTCCACCTCAGTGGTTTTCTTTCTGCAAAAAACATAACAAAGACCACTAACATGTGGTGGCGACACAAAACACAAACCACCAGATGCTTAGATAACTAACAGTCTGTGCTTTGCTGCTGCAGGGTCATTGAATTTGACAGGCATCAAAAAGTGCTGAAACCACAACAACAACATCCCAGTCACGAAGTTTTTTTTGCTTTCGTAAACACAGTTAAAAAGGAAGCTCTTTCCTTCGCTGCCGCATGCCTACGTACATATTTTCTTACATTTTGTAGGCTCATAAAAATTAAATTAGCTCGCACCGACATACATACACATACACACACACACGCGCATACACTTAATTACATGCTACTACATGCATATGCTGGCGTTTTATTGCTAACAGCTTAGAAACGTACGCAGAATTTAAAGAGGAAGCATATTGCGTGTATTGGGAAATTTGACGGTACCCCGATTTGAATAAGTGTATATGTACATACATATGTGTGCATAAGTGGCCGACTAATTCCTGCATGTGCTCAACGCACTGTCGGCTTGCCGCTTCAGTTATTTACTTGGTAGAACAGCGGGGTTTTATTTGACTTTGGCTGGCGGTGTGCGATGTATTTGCAAAGTTGTGGTTTTAATTTTATTTTCCTTGTATCTAATTGAGTTGCACATTTGGCAAAAGTTTTAGTTTCGCCTCTTTTACGAGCTAATATAATTCTAAAATAGCTGAATTATATACCAAAGTGACAGATTTAAATCGAATCGTTATTCTAGCTGCGAAATGGCAGTCTCATTTTTTTCATTCAGTGAGCTAAAAGAACTGAAAGTCATACAACTCTACTAGAAAGAATGAATTTTTGGTTTTAAAGAATTCCTTCTAACGCTCATTATAAGAACAAGTGTTAGTAGTTTTCATTGAGAAAGAATCTGTGTGGAATCATACAACTACCAAAAGGTTTATTCATCCCCATACATAATCCACCTTGTTCTATGTAGTCTGGAACCAAAGATTCCGAGATGAGTAAAACCATAGCCAGTACCTTTGCCAAGCAAAAGAATGTAAACAAAACGATTTATGTTTCGCTCCTTGGCGAGCATCGTTAGATCGTTTTCTTACACATGAAGAGCGTATACCAGCTACGCCCACGTACATACATATGCTTCCCATATATGTGATGTATGTTTGGATTCATGTATGTATAAATATATATATATGTATACGTATATATATGTATGTAGGCATACCAAACGCAACAATGAGTGTAATTGCAAAAACAAATTATGTAATTTTTATTTTTTGTAATTAACAAGTTATTTTTTTGTTTTCATGAATGGTTTTTAATGTTTATCATCTACTTTGATAATAAAACGTTGTTGTTATTTTAAGAGGTAATTAAAATACGATATCCTAATATGTAGATAAATCAGAAAAGTCAAGAGTTTCCTTTGATTGAGTTTCGGTTGTGTTTTGCTCTCTGTAATGAGTGAAACGAAACAAAACAATACGATTCATTTCGTTTACTTTCGAACTCTGGTTTATTATAACGCTGTTGAATAAAGTAAATTTGAAGAAATATTTTAATAAAAAGGAAACATTTTAAATATAATACTTTGTTTCAGACTATTTTATTAAAAATTTCACTGTATTTAATATTTGTTTGTATTAACTAGAAATATCTTAAATTCTTCCCCTTAAGAATGTATATCAATGTCCAATTCATGCAGTAAGTATTTATGAGCGACTTAACACTTCAATCGAGGGCACTTGACATTATTGTCCCAAATGTGAATTTATATATAAAAATATGTTACTCATACACCACGTACCTACGAGCAAACAAATAAATAACAATTGTATCTATGCGAAAAACATCCGCTCCTACCATACGGAATAGATAACAACAATGCGTAGCAACCAGTTGAATTGCCAATTCATCATGGTCGACCACAAAGTGACATAAATTATGGATATAGCTGACGCTGCAAAACACACACAGACACACACGCACACATATGTATGTATGGACAAATACCAATTTACGCCTATAATAAATGAAAGCAACAAATTAAAAATTAGCCATAAAAGCAAAATACAAATACGAAATACGGCAAAGGGCCGAAAGGCAAAAGAGAACCAAAAAAATACACCCAAAACGAACATAAAATTGATAAATGTGTCGATAAGAATTAATGCCAAATATCAACGCATTCGATAGACCAGAGCCGACAAGCGTTGCCTGTAGCGCCGGACTGCTGGCACAGCAGGACATTTGTCTGGTCGCACGTGTTGTTTTTTTTTTTTTTTTGTTTGCTGAAAGCCTTTAAACTGTTGAAACTGTGCCAACCAAAGTGAAAAGTAAGTGAGAAGAAAATCAAGATTTATGTACGAAAGGCGGATTAAGCGACGCATTTACACCACCAACAGATAGCGGCGTCGCAAGAACACAGTCGTATATATATACATAAATACATATACATTTGGCATTCACATACATATGTACGTATGTGAATATAATTTCGTATGGACGTACGTACCATTGCAAGCAAAAGCGTTTGAAGGAAAATTAAACCAAAGAAGCGGTAACTAAATTTTGCTTTTAAATACACAAGTGCATGTGAGTAAGTACGCCTTACATATGTATGTATGTATGTGTTTAATTTAACACACATATGTACCTACGTCCATTCACACTCAACCGTATGGGTGTGTCACGCAAAGATATTCGTTGTAAGTCGGGCAAGAACTTCCGAGTCATTAACCCGTTAATGTGTAAACGACTGCAAGTGATGCGTTTGTATAGCCACAAAATAACAGGAAAAGGATGTTTTACTTCCATGGAAAGTGTGCAAATGAAAAGGAGAAAAAAAAACAACTCACACACACACAGCGACACGATATTAGTGTTACAATAGGATATAATAAGAAGAAAGAGTAAAAAAGCTTCAATATTGAATTTTATTTGCGGTCCAAAATGCCAAACATATTTTGCAAACTCAGACTGATTTTCCGATGCAGTACTTCCCGCCTATATGGGCATATAATTTTACTATATCGTCTACATTTTACTGCCGCACAGTGTACAAGGAAATGTGTATAAAAGGGAATTTTATATACCACAAGCCTGAGAAATGAGCGAGAAGTCTACTAAAGCAACAGTGTGTGAAAATTTTTATAAGGCTATTAAAGCGTAGCAACTCAAACGTGAAAACGTATGGTTAATAGGTACATAACTGATACAACCACATACATATGAAGTAAAGGGGAATGGAATGCAAGACACAGATAAGAGTACAGTCTGACAAGGGCTTAGTATTTTTATTTTTTATGCGTCAAAGGAATAGACGAGCCAACTTCGTTCCGAGACGCTTACTATGGCATACTATAAATATTTATATATATGAATGTGTAAACCCTGCAGGAAAATCCCGAGCTAATGAATGAAAGTTCTAGTTCCGTACTAGTTCTTTATCGCCATATAAGAACCAGATAGTATATACTAAGATCCCCATCAGTTCAAAAGCAACGAAATGTTGTACTTTTACGTAAATATTTTATTGTAGTTCTTGGAACTACCTATCGCTAGCTAAGGGTGAAAAGTTAGGAAGTCCATTTCTCAGAAATTATATTTTGCTGAAATAAGTAAGAACAAATAAAAATGGATCAGGTTCTAAAAGATCGAACTATCTTAAACCATTTCTATTCGGCAATAAGCAACCGTGCTCCGGTTAAAAATAGTTACAGAAATGTGAAAAGTACCAAAGAATAAAAACACTTTTTATTGGAAATCTATGTCGAAGGTGACGAATTTAGAGCTGGTTCGGAGCTATAGAAAAAGGGATGTAGAACGAACTAGATGCCATCTGTCGAATTTAGAACTAGTTCGGAACTATCAAAAAATGGAAGCAGCATGGGTATTATTTACTTTAAATAAAAAAAATTTGGCGGTTTTTTTGTTCAAATACGCTTTTATTCTGTAATTCACAGATGCTTTTTCGTAGTTTGGTAATACAAAGAAAAAGATTTTATTAGCATTTTAACGTCTAAGTACCTTCTGCAATCTAGCCAATATTTAACAGCAAGCACCGCTGCACAGTGGTTCAAAACTGGCATTTACTGTTTATAATTCATTGAAGCATTCATTGTTCACTCAATTTTATTTTTTTTAACGAAGACTTTTCAGGTGACCAGTTGAGCCCGATTTTAGAATTTTTATTTGCTTATATTGAATTTTTTATAGCAGAAGACAGGAAAGTAGCAATTTTGAAAAAAAGAGATTCTCCTGTTACAGTTAATACATGTTACATAATTAAACCTAGTTAAAAACAATTGTATATTTCCCCCAAAACGAAAAAAAAAAATAAAAATTTCACCAAAATCAAAATTTTATTTTTTTAGTTTATAGATACATTTTGGGTATGCAGTTTTATAGATCAAACGAAAAGAAAAAATCATAAGAAAGATTTTAAATGTTTTAAAAAAATTTCACCAAAATTAAAAATTGTTTGCTTTGAGTTTTTAGAAAAAATTTGGGTATGCAGTTTTATAGATGTATTTTTAGTATACTAAAGTGCAAGTTTCAAGTGACTAAAAATTTGCATTGATTTTTAATAATATATTTGATTAGAATATAAACGAGGCGATACAAAGAGAACATTTTTATTCTCAATTTAGCATGCAGATGTGCCTGAAAAATATGTAAATTAAAAATAAACGCGAACTCTTAGCTGCTGGCAAATTGCGCTTTACTATACTAAAATTTAATGATCTATAAAACTGTACATGCAAAATTTTTCATAAAACTCAAAACAAAAATTTTTTAGTTTTGGTGAAATTTTTTTATAACAATTAAAATCTATAGGCAACTAGATGTACAGCGTACTAGAATCCATGTGTCGGCACTAGTGCATTTCCCTACAGGGTAAGTACGTATCTACATCTCTAATCCACCTAGGTACATAAGTACAATTGCTTGCCTACCTACCTGTAGATATACAAATATATTTACTTGCAAAAAAGTTCATCGTACTTCCGAGTTAGCATAGCTCTTTCACAGTACATAGTAGCACTCGCGTGTGCAATAAATTGATAATGATTGCTAGTGCTGGCAGAAAAACTTTAGTAAGACTACATAGAAGTCATAAAAAAGTAACATAGAGCCAAATATTAAACCTTTGTAGTACAGGGAACTCTGAGAAAAGAAAAAATCTTATATATTATTTCTCTAAGGTGTTTTTTTGTTAGTCTCCCTTTTTCCACTTTTCTATGTAAACAATTCCACTAATGAGGTATCATTTGAAAATTCGGAGGTCCCCTGAGTGGTTATTGGGTAATATTAATGGTCACAACACCTCTGACGTCAAGAAATTTTTAATTTAATTTTTGTTTTTAATTTACCATATTTAAGCCACACTAAAGGTATTTTGTACTGAAGCACTATTGGGACGATGGGTACATTTTTTCAGATTTGTAAATTTTTTATATTGGGCTATTGGTGCAAGATAAAAAACTTTGGACGAATTTTTTTTTTTGTATTCACACAATACAGCAAACTTCTAAAATTTCTAAATTTTTTTTTAACAAATTCTTTTTCGGGATTGGGATAATAAAAAATACGTATGCATTCACGCGATTGGGATACGGCTTACACCAAATTTAGGGCAAATGCGCAATCGTGTGACACTGCTTTAAGCAATCTTGAAATGCTTATTTTTTAAATTGTAAAGTTGCATCTAAATTTTCAACCTTTCAATCAGATTTTTTTAAAGGGCAAGTTTAAGTTGCTAAAAAATTGCGTTGATTCTGGAAATTTAGATGCAACTTTGCAATTAAATAAAAGATAGTTTAATCAAGATTTGACAACGAAATTGAGTTTCTCGGTTGAAAATTTATAAGAAAAGTCCATAAAACCAAAATTTTTTGTTGAAGCAGGCCATCAAAATCTTCATTTTTTCGAAAGTCTATTTTTCGTCGAAATTCTTTGGGAATTGAATATAATGATTAAAAAATTTCAACATTTTTTTCTTGTAGGCCATCAGCTTTCGAACTCATATTTTTCAATATAAAAGATCTTATTCCTATCGAGAGATTTACGATCCATCGTGTCCATCGACACTTCCAAATCGTACGTTGTGCGTCGTCAAGGTTTAATTTGGCGCAGGTTAGAATTAGTAAAACTTTGGACTGGAACCACGTGGGTCATCTGCTCAAGAGAATTTACACTCCTAGTTTGGTTTCGCGTCAACGGACACCGGCGCTTGGTCTACATATGGACAGGGCACTGTTCGATTGGCAACGACTCTATGAGACTACATTTCGAACCGAGAATGAAGGGATGGAACCCTCTTAGTAATCTATCCAGTTGATGCGAGACCGTAGGTTTTAGTACCTTGAACTGCATTTTTCTGCCAGCCTTGAAGAGCTTCCGAGGCTTGTATCTGTTGCCTAGAACTTTTCATTATTGGCACTGAGAACTTTACAATTAACTTATCGGCTACCTTACGTAGTTGTGCGTGCGTGTGTTTCTAGATGTGGAAATGTGTTTCCGTATGGAAGTACGAAGTCTTCTTGCATTGTCTCCTATCTTTATGTAGCCAAAGAATTTAAAATGCCTACTCAATTTTTTTGTCATGGAGACCAAACAAAAGCTTGATTTAAGTTCAGATGTGATGTTGCATACTAATCCTTAAATAGATTTGACAAAAAGCTACTATTTAGATAATTTGTCGATTTTTTGAGTTTCCTATTTCGATTTCGATTGTAAATCTTTTTTATTATGTTATGTTATGCTTGGAGTATTTCATTTAATCTTTGCATTCACATAATAATTCCTTACGATTTGCAATTGTTTGCTTACACGCAGCTTGAATACAAAGTAGGTAAACAGATGAATATTATTGATAATAGCTATTTTTGTATGTGTATCTACAACGAAGCATACATTGTATCTGGGTAAATTTATAGAGACGTGGTGCGTGGATATACTTATGTATGTGTATAAAGTATTACACACATACTAACAAAAAACAAATATAATATTCCCTCACAAAAAGTGTATCTAAGTAAATTTCTTTATGGCACAATTACTGTTATTTTTTGTATTTTCGAAACAAATATCCGGCTTGCCTGTTTTAGACAGACACAAAATTCTATCACGCCTTCCAAACAGATCCATTTACATATGTGTTTGTTCACATACCATACTCAAATACATACATACATATATATATATATATATATATGTGTTTGCCATTAAGTGCATCGACACGCACGCTCGAATGCCGCTTTGTTTTTATTTGCCCTACGCAGCGGCTGCGGCTAACAACTACATAAATATGTACAAGCGCGCGTTTCACAAACACCTGCACACACACACTCGCTTAAGTATGAAAGCAAACTTGTAATAGCGTGCGTATAATAACATGTTTTTGGGTTTGAAAACAACTGCAAAGGCTGGCAAGTACATAGTCGAGGGCAATTGCCTCATAAATTTGCATATGAGTACACAATGTGCGCGGCACACACATACCACGGCTAAAGGCAAGCAGAGCATACATACATATGTACACCTAAACATACTGCATACGTACATACATATACACGTATCCTTAAATGTATGGAACGTATCTAACATGCGTGCGCTCAAATAGCCACATAAATATGTATACAAATTGGTAATTGTACGTTGGTTGATTTTACATATATACATACAAATGTATGAACGTGTGTATTATGGTAATGCGGTAATGCGGTAATGTTGTCGATATCGACATTATCCTTAAATGGTAAACACGCTAACATAGCTGGCCGATTTTTACCAGCAAGTAAACTGGCAAATCGTCTGCGGCAGTTGGAGCTTGACACCATCGATACGCTGATACTGATATAGTAGAAAGGCGTTTAAGTATATTCACAGCTTAGGAAGAGACTCGGTTGATTGAGGTAACTAGCATGGAATATGTATTGATATTGTATCGATAAAAATATATTTTGTGGCTGATAATCAAAGGTTCAGCGATTTTTATTTAAATAATAAAACATATTAAATGTATTGGTCGCCTTAAGTTTTGAGTTTTGAAATGATACTAACATGGCATAACTTGGAATAAACTTTTAACCTGCAACTTTATTATTCATGCAGGTAAGAAAAATATTCGGCTCACATACCAGACCTAAAAACTATTTACCGGCAATTAAGTCCTAAAATAAGCTTATAAAAACAAAAGCTAAATTTCTGAGCTACCCAGGTTCAATTACACTATACATGCCCATACATGGCATATGAGTAACATTCTTCCCAGCTCATATTTTCTACGAAAAAATCATTGCGCATTTTTACTACACCATTCAGAACTTTATTTAGCCATCGAATTTCTTCGTTAGTAGTAGCTTGATGTTTTTGTGAAAGAACAGGCTTTATTACCAACTAGCAAACGCCTAAAACGGCTTGTACAGCTAAAATTATTAGGTTAGGTTTAAGCGAATGAAAAGTCCTTCTGCACTCATAGGAAAAGGATAATAGCGCTGAGATACCATATTGTATATGAACTAATATCTTTCGATGCTATACTATATATATATATATATATATATATATATATCATACATACCATAGAATTTGACACCAAATTTGAAAGTCATGTGACTAGTAGTTCCCAAGTTATAGCTGATTAAATATTTTCGCCCCTTTTTTAAAAACTCAAGTATTTTTTGCGATGTTATAAAGGGCAAAATATTGTCGTAGAATACAGTTATGAATGTTACTTTTCATCGTAGGGCCTCCTGGACAGAATCCTGTATTATTTTTAATTTTCGAACTTTTTTGAAAAAGTCCAACAATAACTGAAAAATCCGGACTTTTATTTGTTTAGTCCAGTAATCACAGTTAAACTTGGCCAAATATTTGTTAAGACCGAAATAAAAGTCCTTTCCAAATAATAAACAAACCGCTTATCGAAATTAAAAAAAAAAAATTATATCAAATGAATGAGGACTGAAATAGTTTTTCTCGTTTATATATTTCAGTTTGGAAAACCCACGGACAGTAGAATATTCATTTAATTTTTTAATTCATTCAATTATACACATAAGTATATTGTTTTTTTTTTGAGTATACATACATAGATATTAAATTAAATAATGTTTTTTACCTTTATTTATTGACTTGATCGCCGAAAATCTGAAAAAGTATAGAAAAGAAATTTTGCTTAGTACATATATATATATATATATATATAAATAAAATATAAATAAAATATCATTTTCCAAAAAAAGTGCACCAAAATGGCGCTTTTATGCGCTACTCAATTCCTGAGTGTCAACTTGGGTAGCGCCTGAAACCAACCAACCCACAGCTGCATAATTTTAAGACCGCCGCATATTAAATAACAAGTTTTGACTATTGGTTTTAACACTATTTAATTTCAATTATTTTCTTATAAAAAAAATCCTTTTTCTATAACAAACGCCACAAAAATCTACATTTCAAACCTTATACAAAAATTATAAAAATTTAGCGAATTTTCACCAGAATATTGCACATCTTTTAAAGAATGTTTGGAAAAGTTTTGCGTTTGCAGTTTTATAGCCCATGCAACTTTAGTATAATAAAGTGCGAGTTTCATGATCTGCCGTTGATTTCGCAATTTCTTTTATTGACGGTGCAGTTCATTTTTTTCCATATAAAAAAATTATCGAACATATTTTGTAAGGAAGAAAATGGGTGCACCGTCAACATAAAAACTTGCCAACGGTATTAGACTAAAATTGCATGGGCTATAAAACTGTATACGCGAAACTATTAGAAAAGTTCTTAATAAAAAAGTGTAAAAGTATGGTGAAAATTCGCTGAATTTTTATAGTTTTTGCACAAAGTTTGTAATTTGGATTTGTACCATACAAATTACATTACAAATATTGTTTATTATAAAATGAACTATATTTTTATATTACATTACAAATATTGTTTATTATAAAATGAACTATATTTTTATAAGAAAATATTTTAAATTAAAAAGTATGCGAATAAACAGCCAAAACTTGTTAATATGTGGCGGTCTTAAAATTATGCATTTGAGTGCACATTATATTTTACTTTGAAATCAAAAAATATTTAGTTGTCGCTCAAAGCGCGCAAAATTTTCCATGTATTTTATATGGGGAAAACCCAACTTTTCCTAGAAATGGTATAGAATTCTTAAAAATCAATATTTTTCTATCGAAAAACTCTGTTTATCTGTGGAAGACTCCCAATACCCAATTGTTTATTTAACCATTTTTATTGCAACTATATTTTATAGGTCTACCAAAAACCCACAAAACCCCGAAAAATGCAAAAGGGGGACAAATAAAATATTGCTAGTGTTAAAAAATGGTTAAATAAATAATTGGGTATTAATATTGAAAGTCTCCTGAAGAGAACCAGAGTTTTCCGTTCAAAAAATATTGATTTTCAAGAATTCTATACCATTTCTATGAATAGTTGTTTTTTCCATATAAAAATACATGGAAAACTTTGTGCGCTTTGAGCGACCTCTAAATATTTTTTGATTTTAATATACAACAAGTAATTTTTAGCAAAAAAAAACCGACTTCAACTCTCATATAAAATATATATATGTATATATATATATATATATATATATATATATATATCTCATGATCCACTGATCGGATCTTAACCAGATTAGTATGGGACCACCTCTGAGACACTACCTTTCCGATGCAATTATCGAAATCGGTTGACGTGGTCCAAAATTATGAGGTAACATACATAAAAAAAAAATATATATAAAAAAAAATATTAAAATATTCCGACGAACTGATAACCTCCTCCTTTTTTGGAAGTCGGTTAAAAATAGTGGTATACCTTTTTTCGATATAGAACAATCCTAGGGGGTGAGAGCATTACAATTCCGTATTTACTGTTTTTGGACAACCCTAGTGTACATATATAATAAATTCAAAATTTTTGGACGTGGATACAGAAAAAAAAACGAATCCCTAAAAAAAATATTTTCTATTTGGTAGGTAGCTCTTAGATAACGGGATTTTTATTATTCCATCTTTGCAGAATCGCTGCTTTTTATTTTTTTTCTTTCAAGAACAATCGTTAAATTTGTACTTTTATTTTTTCTATTCAACAATTTTATTGGGCTTGAGGCCGTTTTTAATGAACATTTTTGCGGAGAAAACCAATAATTTACATTTTGGTAGAAGTTCGGTAGAAGTGTTTCGGTAAAATTTAATCGTTATTTTGTGGTTATTTTTTTTATAGAGAATGAGCTATCTTTTATGGAATGATTCAAAAGATATCTCAATTATTCCCAATTTTTTATGGAATGGTTTTTCAAACTAAGTAAAAAAAAAAAAATAAAAAAATAAATAAATAAAGTTGAATGAAAAATCTTCTCGTCGCAAATATTATTCATTTTAATTCGCTGTCAAAAATATTTATATTAACATGAAAATTAAAAAAAAATCACGTTGTTTGTTGGTTTATGTGATGGCTCCCCATACGTTTTATTAAGATTGCCGTGAATATTAAAATAATTTAGGAGCTAATAAAAATTTCCACCATTTATATCAGAAGATATCTATGGTAAGAAAAACTTTTAGAGAATTTTTTTTTCAGAGGTTGTTTTTATGGCGAAAAACTATCTATCATTTAGGCCTAATATATGTATGTGGAGGAATATCCAACTATTACGTAAGTTTACATGCCTTTCTAAGATCTTATGAGTTGTTAGTATATACCTTGTGTTCACAAGTACATATATATCTGCACATTTATGTATATCTAAGCACGCGTGCCAAGAAACCGTCTTAAATCATGTGGCCCTAACAAGTTATAACACAGCGCTAATACCGAACAAAAGGTTGAACGATTTTAGTTGTAGTCGCATACAAAATTAAATAAGAATATGTAAATATACCTACATATGTATGTATGTACATACATACACATGTGTGTATCACTTGTTTCTTTCGCTTACATTTCGATCATCATTGGCATCATACTTACATCGGCATTTGTTCAACACTTCTTTATTTCTATCAACAATTTTATTTGAAAGGCTTTTTTGATTTGTCATAAAAACCAATTGAAGCACTACAGCTGCGATAACGATGGATGATGCGTTGGGAATGATTGCTGCTTTGTCATAAAAGCCAACTGTCTTTTCACACACACAAAGCTCACCGAAGCAATCGAAGTAGTCAAGTGAGCGTGCTTTTATTTGTTTAGGAGTAGGAGTACATACTTATTGTTATAAATAAGCTTGCGGTGTTGCGTCTTTTATGTATTTGAATGCTTGCAGAGAGTTTACGCACGTGTTGGTGGGAGAATAAGACCAAATACAGTAAGTACATACGTATGATAGTGCTTGTATTGTATCGATTTTTTACTTAAGTTATTCGTTGAAATTATACTCCACTGCATGATTGCGAAATCAATGCTTTTTTTATATCTGCCACACGCATATACACACACACAACTAGCAGTTTGCATATGTATCGTATTTGCTAGCTGAAAAACTGCTGTCGCCGTTTTGGGACATCCATGGCGTATGAGTTATTTTTAACTAATTTTGATTTATCGACAAGCCGTTCTGACAACAGCAATGCCGAAGGAAATTTGCTTACACATTGAGGTCACGCGCCTTGGGTATATGCTAATGTGACTTTTCTGCGCCACGTTGGCGCACAGTGATGAGGGTTGCACAAATGTGACAGTTGAGCCAGGTGAATGTAGCTGTGGGAGTTGTTGGTTTTTTTTTTTATTCAGCTAAATAGCTATCTATTTTAATTTTAAATGTTTGTTGGTTTTAGTTGGGCATATAGTTTTCGATGTATGTAAATATTTGTTGACTCAGGTTTCCCCAAATGAAAACATTTTAGAAATACAGAAGATGAAAATTAGAACGCTGTACACACGCTTCATGAAATTTGCGATAGCCTTCAAGGCAACCCACACACATTTTTAATTTCGCTTTTTATTTTGTTTTCAAAGTAGTTAGATAAGCTCTAATATGCTAAACGTGGAATAGTTGCTGGTTTTCAGAGGCACAAAAAAAAAAAAAAAAAAATATTTTTATTGAAATATAATTTAATATAAAATCTATTAAAACTAAACGCTTGGAATATGAAATGCTGTTCGTTAGCTTTTAGGGAGGAATCAATCATAAGGTTGGTTTATATACGATTTTATGTATGGTTTTTTTCGATAAATACTATATATTATTAGGGCGGGTCAATGGGCGTACAGAATAGAAGGATTCTAAGTGTAATGCTAAGCAAGTTTGCCCATGAACCTAAAATGAGTTTGCAGTTTGCCAAATTGCGAAAATAAGTTTCAAAGAAAATGTGAAAATTTTCACTGTTCCGCACTCTGGTGGAAGTTTGAAGAAAAATATAAGGGCAGAAATAGATTCCTCATACCAAGAAACCCCTTATAGAATATCTTTTTTAAAAAATTTAAGCACTTCTATAAGACACTACAGAAAAATGCTAAGAAACTTATTTTCGAAACTTGAAAGACTCCAAATTAAAATTACGAGTTTAATCTTGCTCTTCTATGCACGCATTGTCGAAAAAATCTGCCATACAAACTAATATATATCGTTAAAAATTTTGTTAGGAAGATTGTTCATAATTATTTTACTATAGAATTTATGTAAATATAGTCCATACTAGATTAGCGTTCGATAGATGAAATCATAAATACGTCGCCGAGGATTTCAATAATAATATCGGTTCTTTGTTATATAGAGTACACTAACTATGCAGCAATTTCAGGATCTTTGTTGTGGTCGGCATGATTTCTACTCAGTATGAAGGTGCTAGGCCCATATGGCAACACACACAATGAAATTCTCCATAAGCCATATATACACCACTTTTAGATAGGTAAGTCATGAAGATTAATTTAATGAAAAGTATAGCGCCAAAATAACTCAACAGATCAAGATTAAATTTGTATTTTAATCAATGGTAATAGACTTTGAGCATAGTTATCCGAAAAGAGCCCAACACTTTTTTTAACCATACGCTCCACCGTGGTTAAAAAGCTTCATATTAGGACCCTGAGAAAGGTCTGGAGACCTTGCATGAGCTTTGAAATAGTACATTGTTCTTTAAAAACCTATAATGTTAAATGAAATTAAATTTTTCCTTGAGCTATAAATTACATATCGAAAAATTAAAGAACTCCATTTTTGTACATCATTCCATTAACAAAGACTAAGTTACCAAAGACTCTCTTATCCTTTACTGCCCCCACCCTCATACTATAACCTTTGTGCTTTATCATTAATTACAGCTACTTTAATATGCTCACTACATGCATGCATACAAACAACATACACGCATGCATAGCTATAAAAATATATTTCTACCTGCCTTTCTCAATTCATAGTCACGCCTTGTTGTATCATTTCATTTCAAGGATAATTAATGGAGGCAGAAAGCACGTGTAGTACCGTACAGGAATGTATCTAAGTTTTGCGTCAAATCCCAAGTGGTTTCAGCAAGTTTGTATTAAATTTCTAATAAAGCATTTCTTATATGAGCTAAGTAAATACTCACGCATGCAATCCTAACGAAACACTTTACCACAGGCATTTTTTTTTGTATTTTATACAGCGAGACACTGCAACATTTTACCTGTCAAGTTCAATTGGAAGAAACAAACGACAGATACATAGCTGTGAAAATATTTCTACATACATACATATCTATGTATATACTGCTAAATACTTTCAACCCAATTTGGCATTCCTACAAGAAAAATTAGTGGTGCATTTTTGAGGAAAATTGATCTATATATGTATGTATATTCTAAATGTAAATACCAATTTTAAGTAGAAATTTGACAACAGTTATATTTCTTTAATAAAAATTTTGCGGTTAAGATGTAAATATTTGGAGAATTTCATTGAAGAAACCCAAATTTACATATATTCATATGAATGCTATGTACTTTTCATTTTAATTGACTATTCCGATTGAAAATAATAGAAATACACATTTAGAATTTGAAGTCACTCCAGGACTCTAGGTACAATTATGTGCCTACCCATTTAATATTCAGCGCGAAACTTCATGACAAAAGCAATGTAAACGAAAAAAAAATAACTAATGGCTTAATCAAATGCTTGAATGCATTCCGGTGCCTAAAAACAAACGAAGTCTGGCAGACACAATATATGTATATCTGTGCCTATTAGGTAGCACATGTAACCTCTCATGTACATTACACACATGAACATGTACATTAAAGTGGTCCAAAAATGTATGTAAAAAAAATAAGGTCGGATTTTTAATGCCGCCATCCCCTAGGATTTTATATACCGAAAAAAATATACCCATATTTTTTTATTTTAAAATAAAAAATAATTTAGGTAGTGCTCAAAACGCTCAAAGTTTTCCATGTATTTTATATGGAGAAAAACAACTTTTCATAGAAATAGTGTAGAATTCTTGAAAATCAATATTTTTCGATCGGAAAACTTTACTTATCTTCAGGAGATTCTCAGTAATAATACTCAATTGTTTCTTTAACAATTTTTTCATGGTAACTATATTTTATAGGTCCTTCAAAGCCCTTAGAAAATTCAATGGGGGGACCAATAAAAAATCTTTAATCACAAAAAATGGTTAAATAAACAATTGGATATTAATACTGGAAGTCGCCTGAAGAGAACCACAGTTTTCCGGTCGAAAAATATTGATTTTCAAGAGTCTTATACCATTTTTAGGAAAATTTGTTTTTTCAATTTGTTTTACATGGAAAATTTTAAATATTAATTGATTTCAAAATAAAAAAAATATGGGTATAATTTTTTCGATATAGATCAATCCTAGGGTGTGCCGGCATTAACAGTCCGACTTTATTTTTTTGGACCACTCTAATGTACGTGCATATGTACATATTTGCATAGATACACTGCAGCAAATCAAACTGGTGTAGAATTCGCGCCGATCTAGCTTGAACAGGTATGGCACTGGTTCTTCATCTATGTGAAATCAATGCTTTCAACTGTATTTTTTTATATGGCGATGTCCTGTGAAGTAGCAATTCGCCTTCTACGCAGAACTGAACTGGTTCTCTTTTGGAACGATCTAGGACCATATCAACGCTTGTACATACTTACATGTACATATGTAGGCACTTATATGTCGCCTTGTATGCATACGAGACACGCCTGCTTCTTTGACAAGTGAACAATTTAAAAAGCTTTGAATAAAAAGCTTTGCAAGTCAACTCTAATATTTTCTGTTTATTTTCACGTCTGTTCGCCATTTCGGCGGCTGCAAAAAAATCCAATTTGACTTTGCTCTTATTTTATTTTATTTATTTTTTTTACCTGTGTCTAACGTTCTTAAAACAAAGTGGAAATATTCCACATGCCCTCTTTTCTATTCTATGCTCTATTTTTTCGGTGTCTGTTTTCTATATTGGTCTAGCCGAAAAATAAATTCTAGACCACCTGCAGTGGACTGTGTCGTATGCATGGAATAACATAAAACCACAACTCAAAAAAACAAAGGTGTGTGGCAGACAGCAAAATATGTATATGCGCATAGTACATTTACATACATATGTATGAGTCGAGACGATAGTTAAAATATCCATCGGGGCATAAGCATAAGTTTTATTTAAAGTGCTGGGAAAAAATGTATACTTTGTAGCAGTATTCAAAATGAAAGTCAGTCAAGAAGATTTTATTTAACCCTCTCCGATTAGATTTCAGTTTCATGATCATGTAACTTCTATACTTTTTCTAAACTTCTATATCTTTGAAACTTTATTTACTAAATATTGACTATGCTGGCGAAAAGATTTAAATTTCGGAACTTATGTAGGCGTTTTTCGTGAGAAATTTCACCTGTATTAAAAATTTATTTGACATACTTATCGGAATAGAGAAAGTCGTTTTCACATTTAAAAATTATAGAATATTGACACAAATTAACAAATTTTAACTTTATTTAATTTAAACTAAGACAGACTGATGTATATACATATATGTATTGTATGTTCCTTACGTTTTTATACATACATACTGTAAAAGTGTTAGGGCTGTTAACTTATCAATTAACGATTTAAATATAGTTTCAAATAGATAAGTTTACGGCCCTTAATATGGTTAACATATAAATATGTTCAACAGTAAACTTTCTTAAACCTCTTTAGTTTAACACCAGTACTGTAAAATGTCATTTATTTTATCAATTTAAATGAATAAATATTTATAAACAGGTGACAGCACCTCTCAAAAAAATGTTCAGTTTTGAGCTTTTCTAAACCTCTTTAGTTTGATACCCATATTGCAATATTTAATTTATCTTATCAATTTAATTACATTAAAATTTGCGAACATATGGCGACCTTTCACAAAAAAATTTTCGGCTGTGAGAGTTCTTAAGCCTCTTTGTTTTGATAGCCATATGGCAATATTTAATTTATCGTATCAATTTACCTAAGCTGGAATTTCCATGCAGGTGGCAACTCTATATTTTTTTTCTTCTACATTTTAAGTTAGCTCTTGAGAAATGCACCGGTAAAAACTGCATTCAATTCCATGTATTAGCATTCGAGTGGTGCGCGTATAAACATGCAGACAGACAGACAAAAATTCTAAAAATTATTCATTTGGCTTCTATTGCTCTAATAAAGAACCCCAGATATGTATAATGTACAGTCATCGGCCTGTTACAGTTTTATTATATGTATAAAATATTTGCTGATTTTTGACGGAATATCGGAAGCATTTTTTTACACCCTTTGCTGGTTTTTAGTATTGAAACTAAATCTGTATGTATCATTTACATATATTCCATTGGAAATTTAATGTTACAGTTCTTTTATTTTTATTTTTTGCATAGATTTCATTTGTCGTTCTTTATGGCTTGCAAAATACTGCACCTTTTATTTCTATTTAATAGCCACTAGTAAAAAAATAATTTTTTTCGAGTTTTTTACCATTTTAATTGACAAGCAAATGCGCACACATCCCGCCGGCGGAGTGCCTAAAAATATGCCATGCAGTTTTCACAGATACGCAAATATTTTCAAAAACAAGCGCAAGGCCAATTTTAACGGAATTTTATATGTGAAGCAATTTGTGAGTTTACGCAAATACACCATGTGCATATAAAAAAATTAATATAAGCCAATGAAGAAGTGTAAATTTTTTATAGACATTTTTAAACTTATGCAATTAGGCAGTTTATTAAATTTGTGTATGTACATACATAAAAAAAAAATTTGTAGCAATTGACTCTGTGTTGGCCTCACAGACAACCGAAAGCAGTGTTATTGCATTTTGTTTATGTATGTATATACTCTTACTTATTTATTTATTGTTTTAACAGCAGCAAGGGCAAAGCTGTCAGAGCAATGGCAATGCAAACAAAGTATAACTGCAGCCAACAGCTTACATATAAAGCTATATGTTTGTACATAACTACATACATATGTATGCGTAAAGATACATACTTACAAATATACCTATATGATGAATTCCACATTTTTTACACCACCCGAGTCCTTGCTCGGTGCGTAAATTATGCAAAAGCGAAACTCTATTACCTCACATGCATATGTACGTACGTATGTAAGTATGTATTCGCTGAGACATTGAATGTGGCAACAACCATACATACATATTTATGTAAGTAGATATAGATAGATATTTTACATCTAAAGCGTTTCTCCTTAGCACTATACTACTTTTCCACACAATAAACTTGCAACGCTGTGCTACCTGTCTGCTACGCTTTACCTTAAATCGCATTCTCATACATACATTTCATGCTCTGCGCTATTATTTATTTCAAATGAATTTTTGTTTGTGTTCTTATTTTCACTTGTTTTTCTTTCTTTAACACTCACTTCTTCGTAAAGTCGCTGGCAACTTGGTCTTGGTGCGCTGATGATTTCGCCTGTGGCATAACGGAATTTGCACAACTAAAACTACTTACGACGATGCACTTTTGTAACTTTTATAATATTGTACGACATACAGAGTTATATACAATTTGTTAGTATGCATATTTTTACAAACATATACGTACATGCTTCGCCAAGTTTTGTTCTTTTTATTGCGATAGAAATATACATACATGCATACATGTATATGTAAGTGGTTTAAAATTGCCAAGGTAGTGGCCAGGGCTGCCAACTTGGCTCAAACCGTGCCATTTCTGGCCCTATATTTTACATCAAATGGCACTTAATTTTTCAATTTGGCACAAAGCGCCACAATGGCACTTTTCAAAAATAGTAATATTTCAAACAATTTTTGCAAAGCGTGTACTTCCTTTTCTAAACTAAAATTTCAAATTTCTTATTTTGGCATTGCACTTTTCTTTTAGGAATGTAGTTCTTATTTTATTGCCAAATGGGAAGGATTAAAAAGGATGGCACCCGTTTTGGCACTTTATTATCCTCAATATGGCTCCTCATTGCTAAGGATACTTGGCAGCCCTGATAGTGGCGCTCAGCTTTACTTGCACTGCATATGTAGTCAGCCAAGTTGAAAATGACTTCATAGAGATGCAAGTTCACATCGCTTGAGGTGAAAAGAATGGCATATGTTGTTACAAAATATGCGCACATGTATGTATGTATGTATGTAGGCACTATTATTTTGGTTTCATTTAAGAGTTGAGTTTTACACTTCAGATACTTTAATAAGTGCGAGTAAACCACAGTAGTGTTCTGTTGTTTACTGAAGAAAAAAAGTCCTGTGTGGATACTAAGCGCGACTGAAGTGAAAATTCTTCTTCCGCCTATTACTTGCTCTCAATACTATGTGAGTACTTGTCTGCATATTAAGGAACGATTAATTTGATCTTAATCTTAATCTTAATCTTAATCGCGATCTTAATCTTAATCTTAATCTTAATCTTAATATCAATCTTTATCTTAATTTCACTCTTAATTTTTTTCTAATTTAATCTCAGTCTTAATCTTAATCTTTACCTTATTTTTAATCTAAATCTTTATCTTAATCTTAAACTTAATCTCAATATTAATCTTAATCTTAATATTAATCTCAATCTTAATCTTAATCACGATCCTAATCTCAATCTTAATCTTATTCTTAATCTTATTCTCAATATTAATCTTAATCTTAATCTTAATCTAAATATAAATTTTAATCACGATCTTAATCTTAATATTAATCTTAATCACGATCTTAATCTTAATCTTATTCTTAATCTTAATCTCAATATTAATCTTAACCTTAATCTTAATGTTAATCTTAATCTTAATCTTAGTCTTGATCTTAATCTAAATCTTAATATTAATCACGATCTTAATCTTAATCTTATTTGATATCACCAATTATCGTCCTATTTCCAAAATTTCAACTGTCTCAAAACTTTTTGAATGTATAATAAATAATAAAATTTTCTCATCAGTAGATCAGCATGGTTTCATGTCGGGGAGATCAACTACTTCTAATTTAGCAGTTTCCTCCGAATACTGCATTGAAGCTTTTAGTAACCGGGCCCAAGTTGACACCGTGTATACTGATTTTTCGAAAGCGTTTGATAAAGTTAACCATCGTATATTGTTATCGAAGTTACAGAGTTTTGGCTTCCACTCAAGTTTTTTAAGCTGGATCAAATCGTATCTCTCAAATCGATCTTGTTCAGTTGTAGTTGACGGGGTGTCGTCGTACTCTTTCATTGCTTCTTCAGGCGTTCCTCAGGGAAGCATTTTAGGGCCTATTCTTTTTGTGATTTTCATCAATGATATTACTAGTTGCTTTAAATTTTCAAAATTTCTTTTGTATGCTGATGACATGAAGATTTTTAGTAGTATTACGTGTTCCGCTGACTCGTTGAAGCTTCAGAGTGATCTAGACAATGTTGTAGCTTGGTGCCAGAAAAATATGATTCCCTTAAATATTAAAAAATGCTCCCATGTCTCCTATTCCAAATCCCGTTCTCCTATCCCTACTTCATATTATATTGCAGGCTCACAACTAAGCATTGTTTCCAAAATCACTGATCTTGGGGTGGTCTTTGACTCGAAGTTCTCATTTCAAAGCCATCTTAATTATACTTTATCTAAGTCTTACTCTATGCTGGCCTTTGTCAGACGTTTCAGCTCAGATTTCTCGGATCCGTATACTTTAAAAACACTTTTCACCTCACTGGTGCGCTCGAGGCTTGAATATGCTGTTATCATTTGGCGTCCGTATTATTCCTGTCATATAAGTCGATTGGAGAGAGTGCAAAAAGTCTTTATTAAGTACGCTCTGCGCCCCCTTCATTTTGAACTTCCTGTTCCGGCTTATGAATCTAGATGTATGCTTATTGATCTCAAGACATTAAATTGTAGGAGAACCTTCCTATCTCTCACTTTCATTTTTAATTTAATATCCGGGTTGGTTGACTGCCCCTTTTTACTTGAACGCATATTTTTTCTTATTCCTAATATTTGTTTAAGGAATCATGCCACATTTTACGTTGGGATAGCGAGGACCAATTATGCGGCTAATGCTCCTGTTGTTAGAGCTCTTAAAGAGTTTAACTTGCTCCCAAATTCTTCAATTTTGGACTTCTCCTTCTGTGAAAAAAGATTTAAAATGCTACTAAATGACCTGTTAAATTAGTTGGTAGTCTATCTTAACCTGTAACTAGTCTGTAAGAGATGTAATAATTTCAAGACTAAATAAATGTATTAAATGTATTAAATGTATTAAATGTATTTTTAATCTCAATCTCTTCTTAATCTTAATCTTAATCTCAATATTAATCTTAATCTTAGTCTTAATCTTAATCTTAATCTAAATCGAATCTACATCTTAATCACGATCTTAATATTAATTCTAATCTTAAAATTAATCTTGGTCTTTATATTCACATCTTTATCACATATTAACAGTCAGACGCCAGGAAAACACTGCGGTGACTAAATTGTAACGAATTGCTAGACGACTGTTTTGCTGAATCAGAAATCTCGAGCAGAACAACTTTTGCTTTCCATAGATCACTTGTTGGCGGCATGTTTTCACCAGTACATTTGCTATAAGACTTTAAATTTTAAGAGTTGCTATCTATTAAAAAATTATAATCAATTTATTTAATAAGTTAGGTGAACACTGGAATATGGGTGCCAATTGAAATGTTTTTGAAAGGTTTTAAAAAGGCTTTATTTCCTAGTTACATGTAGGGGGTTGCCACCTGTTTGAAAAGTCAAGTTCTGCTTGAATTAAGCGAAAAAGTAATTTAAATATGGATCATAATATGGGTGTCAGACGAAAAGGTATGAGTAGGTCTTAGGTTGTAGTAGGTAGTATTTTGAAGAGGGTTGCCACCTGTTTGAAAAATCGAATTTATTTAAATTGCACACAAGCTATATGAAATATTAAAAACGGGTGTGAAACGAAGGCGTATTAAGAAATCTTTAGCTTAAACAAATAAAATATTTCTGAAGTATTTTCAGAGAGCTGCCACCTGTTTAAAAAGTCGAATACAAATTATTTAATAAGCTAAAGGAATTAGTAAAAATCTAAGATGTATATCAATCGAAATAGTTATGAAAGGGCTTTTTTAAAAACATTTTATGTAGTTCAGTTTTAGGGTTGCCAGCTGTTTAAAAGTTCAAATACAGCTTAATACATCAGTTAATTGAAATATGTATAATATAGTTAGAGGAAGGAGATTTAAGAAGATTTAAATTTGAAAATATTTTTGACTAAGGTTGCCACCTGCTTGAAAAGTGGATTTTAGTTAAATTTAAAACAAGTTTTATAAAATGTAATCAATGCTTCAATTTTGTATTTTTGATTAAGCTTGCCTCGCTCGTTCAAATTTCTAAAATGAACTGTCAAATTAAAGGCCCTACAGTTGTGCAATTAGGTTAAATTTTTTTAAGTAAGAAATTAATATAATCCATAAAATGGGTTTCCAAAAAAACGGGTATACGGAGGTTTTAATTCGAATATTTTTTTAAAAGGTGGCAACCCCTTTTTAAAATGTTGATAAATAAATTATACTCAAACTATGCCAAATATTTCCATATAGGCGTCAGCTATGGCTTTAGTTTAAACTTACTTTTAATAAGGGTTGCCACCCATTGTATAAGGTACAATTATTTTAATTACTCATATGATACATGTGTACCCACATATGAAATATTACACGTATAAAAGGAAGGATTTTTAATTTTTTTCTACTTCTTTGAAAGGGTTGCCAAGAGTCGAGCACACTTTAATGAATAGTTCAAATTAAAGGGTTGCTCGAAAATGAAACATGTTTAGGAGATTTTAAAAGTTGTTCATTGAAAAAAAAATTACCAATTTAATAATTTTTGCGACGCAATTTGAATTGGTTCGATGCAAAACCAGTTCTTAATTTTATTTTTTTTTTCTCCTATTACAGCAAATTTCTTCACCAAATATTTAGATGTTATAACGCCATACGCGCTCAGCAGCTAATTTTATTACCTCAGTTGTATGATGCTTTGCCTAGCTCTGGGGTACTTAATTAAGGACATTCTTGTTGCAAGCCACTTTGAAGTCATTGAAGTAAGTGCTAATCTACAATATTAAGTAAGCGAAAACCTAGTAATACCGGTCATGTGATTAGCCTTCAAGAGCAAGCATTTCACACTTAATAACCAGAATGCAAATTCACATAACAAACCTTTGATTTAGTATGCAACGTGCCAATTGCAGCAGCTATCAAAAGGCTTGCGTTAAGTGCGAAATTTCCTCAACCGAAATTGCTAGCGTTTGAACTAACTAGCCAAAGGCATGCAACTAATCGCTTCAATTAGACAAGCACACTCACGCATAACTAGCTTCTACTTATGTATGTATGTAGATACTCAGATACATAAGTGTGCACCAATTTAGCATACAAATGTGCACCAAAGCTTAGTATTTAGTTACACTGTTGCATTTACACCTCAGTTATGTTCATCGAAATATAATGACAAGCAACGACTGTAGAATTAGGCTTGCACAACCAAGTGGCTTGCACAACATTACCATTTTAAACATACCTACATATGTATGTATGTATGTATGTACATACATGCATGCTTATGATGCACACTCGAGCATTAATGCCTGGCCACTTTACATACTCGTAGTTAGGTAAAAACACGGTGAGTGGCATATTTTAATTATAATTTCCAACTAAACGCTCCTGCAGGGCAACCGTGAAACTAAGCAGCAACAGAAATGTGAAGATTATAGAAGGCTATGAAAGAGTGAACTCGAGTGCAAGTAAGTAGGTCCACAAGAATTAAA
>NW_023458565.1:20011695-20029187 GCF_013731165.1 Rhagoletis pomonella
TGAAAGAGTGAACTCGAGTGCAAGTAAGTAGGTCCACAAGAATTAAATAAGAACTAAAATGATGCGTATGTGTGTGTGTGTGTGGGTGCATACAAGTACGCCAGTTGCAACGATGCAGAAGCGACAGTGACTTTGAAGATTAAATGCCAAGACTAAAATATCCCAAAGCGTCACAGTGAGAACGGCACAGCACAGCACAGCAGCGTAGACGTCTTGCATTAATACATAAAACAACATAATCATCATCATCACAGCTGTCGTGCGCCTGTCATCATTTGGGTTGTCATTAAGTAACTGCAAACATAACTACATTTAAGCGCAGCAAAGGCGACTTCACACACACACAGACACATTCGCTTGATGACTCGCAGTGTTGTAATCATATTCAAAATGTAAGCTGCCTTGACAGATGACAGTATGCATGTGTGAGCAACTGCCTTGCATATGTAAGCATAGCTGCAGGCGTTAAAGCAGAGCAACAGCAGAAAAGGCATACTAATTAACGGCATGGTTTTTGCTCAGCACTCGAAGCGCAATGTAAATGTTGGCAGCATTGACGAAACAATAATCAAGTTGTCACCGTATAAAGCAACAATGCAGTTAAGTTTTCATCTCATCTTTTGGAGTATGTAGCCAGTAGTGAGTCGTCCTTAGTGAATGCTTGAGTCTGAGTGGCTGAGTACTGTTGATGTTGTAAGGTAAACCTTTGCTAGGCGCCGACTAAGTGCCAGTTGATGCAGCAACCAACAGCTGTGTCAACATCATTAGCGACGCGGTGAAGGATGAAAGCGACAAAGGGCCGTATAGGGACGAAGGGGCGTCTCAGTTATGGATGACAAAATTTTGCTGGAAATCACCGGCATTAGCAAAACGTACACATTTGTGAAATAACTGGACGAACGAAAATGTGAGCCCTTAAAAAAAACTAAAAAGTCATATGTATAAAATGGCGCACAAGAAATGGAACAAAATTTCCTAAATCAGTTTGCAGCTGTCAAGAAAAAAAAGCGCTTATACATATTTATTTCTTCAAGAAAATTTACAGCAAAAGCAAACTGCTTTTTCAAGCAACAAGAATAATGAAAAACATGACTTGTCTTTTTTCGTGAGAGCAGGATTCTAAGCATACGAAAGCAAATACGATTACAATTTTGAATTACAACACCGTGCGACAGTAAATTTTGCAGACAAAAAAATGAGTATGTTCGCGAAACTATGGGTAAATTATAGTGAAACTGCGTACTTGGTTTTTCTCTCTGACGTCAGGATTTTTTTTAAAAGGACTTTGAAGTTTAAAAAATATGATTATTTAAAAAAAATCAGTGCAATGTAGGATAACAATAAGGGTATCGTATAAAAGAAAAAATTCTGTAGAATAAAGTTTTAGGTGCATAAGAACGATTGGGTATGAAAAATTTCATTTAAAAATTTTGCGCTTAAATATCCTTGAAAATTTGCAATATTTATTTTGGAAAAAATTATTGTTTGAGGACTAATATACACACGACCTCATCGTCGAATTTCGTTCTGAAAACTTTATTAACTTAAAAAGATAAAATTTATTAAAAGCGCATTTTCAATACATATTCGACCTTGTAAACCAGAAAACTTTATTGTTTCTAAATTCTACAGAACTTTCTCTCTCATTTGGTACCCATATTGTTATTCTACATTGCGCTGATTGTTTTAAATAATTTTTTGAATCTATCATTTCTTTAAAATTTCAAAGTTCTTTGGAAAAGAAAAACTGTGACGCCATAGTGAAAAGCTAACTATATCTGGACCATAATTTCGTGAGTATATCGCTTCTTTCGTGTGTTTTAAAATTTTATTTTTTGTCGCACGGTGCAATATACAAAATACGAAAAACAAAAAAAGTCACAAAACTTAATACAAAATACAAACCCCAATATAAAAAATTGAAATTAGAAAATAGAAAAAAGTAAAAAAAATCAAAATATAAAAACAAAGCCCAAAATACAAAATAAAAAGTACAAAATAGAAGAAGAAACGAAGAAAAATTTCAAAATAAAAATACAATAGCCAAACAAAATTCAAAATGCAAAATGCGAAATTCAAAACGTAAAACACAAAATGAAAATACAAAATGCAATATGCAAAGTTATATATACAAAATATAAAACACAAATACATAATAATAAACACAAACTAAAAAATAGAAAGTACTAAACAAAAACGCAAAACCAAATTCAAAATGCAAAATTTCATTTCAAAATAAAAAGTGCAAAATACAAAATACAAAGTACGAAATAAAAGACAAAAAATTAAAAATTAAAAAAAAAAATATATATAAAACACAATATACATATGTATGTACAAAATAAAAAAAAATTGTGTAAATACAAAATTTCGGTCCGGACTCAGAAAACAACGAAAAGTGCGCGCGATCGATTTATTTAAAGCAAATCTAGCGTCTAAAACGTTTTATCATTATATTTATTTTTACCACAAATGAGTGCAAGAAACCTTAAATAAAAAAATAAATAAAATAGTTTTAAAACAAGCTTCTTTAATATGAACGAAATCTTATCATAAATACTGGTTTACGAAATATCTCGACTACTGCGCCGCCTATCGGATTAATTCATCTTTCCTATTACATTGTCATCGGGATCTAAACCAACTGTGAAGTTTCAAGTCTCTAGATCATCCGGAAGTTGGTTAAAACTTGATTGCGATATTTGCCCCTAACAAACATACATACATACAGAGCAAACACGCTAGTCATGAATTATATTTCAACCTTAAAATGTGGACAGTTAACAGCTGTTAATCGAACTGTTAATTTTTCTTAAAATAAGAAAATCTTTTTTAAAACGACACTGATTACGTTTTTAGACACGCTACCCGCGAATTGTAATACGCTAGAATATTTACTTTTGGGTGTACGTACATATGTTTATTTGCATTTCTTGAAAGGGTCAGTCCAATTCTCAAAAGCTTCTGAAGTCTCTTGCTAACCTTATGGCTACTTTTTCAATTCACTGTCATAATTTTCTCTACTTTAAACGTTTAAACGTTTTTTTTTTTTTTTTTGTTGAAAGGCTACCATCTGGTTCTCACCTTGACATTTCCACATCACCATACATACTTATGTACACACATAGTATAGTATCTAAGTATATTCACATCTAGTGGCAGTAATACTAGTCCTTGCGCTCGTAGCTGTGGCAGTTGTGAGTTGAGTTGCTTGAATATTACGCTGCAACTGCCATTGTGCATTGTTCAACAGCTCCGTGGCATTCTCCAGAGACAAGCACGCCACAAAAAAGGTTACAGCAGTGAATAAACAAAAGTGCGACATGGCACATTTCAAATTCAGAGAAGAAATATAATATTTGTTTTAAAATTTATAAATTCAAAAAAGAGTAGAATAAAAAATAATACCAGTCCTGCTGCATCACGAAGGTGCTATGTAAACAATGTGAGCTGCATGCAGTAAGGCTTGGAGCAAAATTTTAAGCAGCCATCATTTTGCTGCAATTGTATTGCGCATACATGTATGTATATAGATTAGGATGGTCCTTAAAATACTAAAACTATGGGGCGCTCATTTATTTGGTTCTTCGTACAAAATGAAGACATACACGAAAATTTAAAAAATGTTGAACAAATTTTTAAGGGTCACCACCAGGATTCGGAAAAACTTAAGATTTAAATAAAAAATTCGAAAAAGGCCTAAAAAAATTTTAGTTTGACAAAATAAAAATAAAAATGAGGAGATACACGAAAATTTAAAAAAAAAATTTAAGGGTCACTACCAGGGTTTGGAAAAATTAAAGATTTAAACGAAAACAATCGAAAAATTCTAAAAAAAAAAAAATTGGCTTTGGCCAACTATAACCAACTATAACGAGTTTATGAATTGATAAGTATAATTTTCAAAAAGAATTTTTGCGATTTTTTTTTTAATTAAAAGTTTTCCAACCCATAAAAATGTGTTAAAAATTGGGTAATTTTAGTGGATGTCTCTATTTGGTACGTAGTTTAAAATAAATGGGCGAATCCTACAAAATTTAGATATTGATGTTTTAAGGGCCACCCGAGTAGACATTTTCATTTCATACGTACATACATGCAAAAGCGTGAAAATATAGTTTCAAGATTTTTATTTTTTTTTCTTTGAGACACTAAAATTTCCGCAACACGTCGCCGGTAGTTGCTGATGCCTGTCACAACTAACTGCTCGTCCTTGTTGCTTTATTATACTATTTTTGCAGCTGTCATAAATGTCGCTTTTTATTGCTATTGTTGCAATGAATTATTGTATTGTATTCTACTTAGTAATTGTGGGAGTTGTTCTTGTTTTCCACGTTTTTTTTTGCTTGCAATTTTTTATTTTGTTTGGTTTTTCAATGCGCAAAACCTTCTGAATTTTGTATGTGCTGCAGCTCTAGCACGGTGGAGAAATGTTAAGAGCGAAGTGCAAGGCTTCTCACAAAGAATGTTTACATAACACTAAAACTGCTGCCATTGCAAAACGCTACCGACCTGACATTATTGTCTGCCTTTGTATGATTGCTGCCGTGGTACGAAAATGCATTCAAGTTGGAGACTTAAGAGCAAAAATATTCTTTCATAAATGTTGAAATATGTACATAAATATATAATTTATTTCACGATCGCATTTGAGGCAAACTTTCTTTTTATTTTGTGTAAACTTAGCCGATCTGTAAACAGGTGAGCCATATTTCAGTTAAAAAAAAAAACGAGAATTTACTGAAAGCATAAAATGAAAAATTAATGAAGTTAAATAATTAGACGCAATCTTACTTGATGGTTGCACGGGCAAGTTCTAAGGCAATTCGTCTCAAAATTAATTCTGGTCTCGTTTTAAAGGTGATATTTGGGGCTATTTATATAAAAAACTGCATTAGAAAATTTCAAAAACTAAAAAAAACAGTACTATCTCTGACAGAACCATTTTTTTAGCAGCAAAAGTTGTTGGGATATGCAAAAATAAACTTGAAAAATCCCGGAAATTTTGAAATTTTAAATTTTTAGACTTTCAAAACTAATTTTAAATTTCCCTTCGGCAGAACTTTGTTATAAATATTATAGAAAAAGTTCTGACCAAAATTAATCCAAATCAAAAATGGTCGATTCTAGCCATTGGTCGATTTCACATGGATTCACCCATATTACATATACGAGTATACTTTACAATAATGGTGCTAATTTTCACATGCTTGTTAAAACTCTTATGGCTTTATACATAAAAACTAAATTGGGTTTAAAGAGCTCTATAAAGTGACATTTTCATACAAATTTTGTATTTATAAAGCAGTTTTAGTACTCTTTATTTTTTTATGAATTTGGGTGTTTAACTACAAACATCCTAAATCATATATATAATAAAACTTTTCCTACAAATTAAAGGTAAAAAGTTGCAGTTTTATGCTGATAAAATTTTCTCAAAAGCTCTACAAAAAGTAGAGTAAGCATGCAACACGTGTTGCTATACCCTTTTCGCTTGTTTTTTGGTGACACAAAGCTGTTTTTAGGGAAATTACTGCATTGCTTAAATGCGGGGAGAAGCAAAATCGCAGAAATGAGAAAAAAAACGTTAAACAAACAAAAAATTAAAAACCAAGCCAAACCAAATGTCGACCAAGCACAATTTCTCACACCTACATACATATGTGCGAGTATATACATACATATTTAGGTATGCATCTACAAAGAAAACATATTTCATGCACTTTGAGAGCTGTAAGCAAGCATCGAGCTACCGCCGAATTAAGGGTCAAAAGGTAAGTGGAAAAAAACTAAGCGAAACGAAGGGTTGCAATTATTTGCTGTAATAAACGATTCTGGGAAACAGCTGGTAAACAACTTTATTGCAATGGTTATTTTGTTTTTAAATTCTGGGAAACTTTTTAGCAGAATTGTCGCAGCTCTGCTAACTGTACAAGTTTAGTGCAACAACTCAAAGGTAATAATTTAATCCCAAGTAAAAGTGTAATTATTGCAGTGAATACTTTGACGTGTAAGGAGCCATCTGAAATAGAATTCTTAGCAAGAAAAAATTTCGTAGATTCTTTCCATAAAATAAAATAAATAAATAAATGTATGTATACACCCCGTGTCATAAATAAAAGCGTAACATATATCCACAGGTTTTAATCACTTTTTTTTGTCATTTAATTTTGATTATTTTTTATAACAAAAAATACAGTTTATTCTTAAAAAAAAACCGTATAAATCTAAACTTCATACTTTGTGCAATATTTAAAAAAGCAACATATTTTCTTAGAAAGATTTTATGTATTTATACTGTAGGGCTTCCAATTCTATTATAATAAAGTGCAAGTTTGAAGTAGCTAGGGCTTAGCGTTGGCTTTTGGCTTTTTTATTATTATTTTTTTTTTTGTTGACGGTGACACTCACTTTCCTCCATATGAAGTACACTGCCGGCAAAAAGTACTGGCACAGAAAATTTTGCACAATATATGCACCAATTTTTATTCTAATATTTTTCCGAAAATTTTTTATACAATTGTGGTTCATTCTACAACAAAAAACACAAAAACACAATTTCTAAACTTTGTGCAAAACTCGCGAAAAATCAATAAATTTTCATGCAAATTTTCAAATTTTAATCAGATTTTTCGGAATTTCTTTGAGTATGCAGTTTTGTTTAAATTCTAGTGTAAAAAATGCAAGTTCGGAGTTAGTAAAAATCGCATTGATTTTTGAGATTTTTTTTGTTGAAGGTGTTTTGCATTTTTTCATATAAAGTATTTTCGAAAATTATTTTTTGTATGGAAGAGACTGTGTAAAAAAAAATGTCAAAAATCATCAGTAATTTAAAGCTACTTAGAACTTATACTCAAAAAATTTTAAAATATCTGATTGTAAAGCTGAAAATTTGCTTAATTTTTGCGAGTTTTGCGTAAAGTTTAGAAAGTATATTTTTATGCTTTTTGTTGTGGAATGAACCACATTTTTATTTAAAAAATTTCGGAAAAATATTGCAATAAAAAATTATTGCATATAGTGTAAAAAAGCAGCTGTGCCGATACTTTTTGCCGGCAGTGTATGCTCGAAGATTTTTTGATGGTAATTTTTTGATTTTTTTAATTTTTGTTCAAAGTTTGAAAATGGGATTTATATGGGTTTCGTTATAGAATGAAATATATTTGTATAAGAAAGTAATCCAAATTAAATAATAATAATATCATATGTACATGGTGTTGTATAGTTATGAAATGAACCAAATATTCGGCTCATTAGTAATGTGCAGCCATTTTAGTATTATATCTGCTAAATAATACTATTACTGTACATATGAGCGAGCGATTAGAAAGAGGGAATTTTATTTTGATCGACTAAACTTATACAGTGTAGCTTATTCCAACTGTGCTTTTATATGGCACAGAACGATGGCCGCCGACACGAACCGAAGCTGTCGCTGGCGTGTTCAAGAAAAAAACATCTTCAGTCACTCGCGTGTCAGGTACGACTACAATATTTTCATAAGCTGTATGAGCCTTATCATTAATATTTTGCAACTACTTAGTCTTGCAATGCAAATATGCAGAATGTTCTAGAAAAAACAGCATTTAATGCGGCAGCCGGAGGTAAATAAGTGGCATAAAAAAATTTTGTCGAGCATACTTTGCATGGAAGAAAATGGGCAGCGCGATCAGCAAATTAAAAAAATCAACGGTATTTTACAGCCAATTGAAACTTGCACTTTGTTATACTAAAATTTAATGGGCTACAAAACTAAAGACCCGATATTAAAACCTTATTCACCTCAGGTCGTAAGGATAGCACTTCACCTTCTTGACATTTTTATTTTATTTGTATAAAATTTTTAAATCGGATTTACACCAAGAATATGCTATTTTTGCGAGGAGTGTATTAAAAAAAAAATAGAATGTTTTTGTTTGAACAATTTTTTTCAAAAAAATATCATTTAAAATAGCATATAAATATTGCTGAAAACAGACCTCTAACTCTTTTGAGGTGGAAGACGAATAGTTGGGGAGAACATAAAATAATAGCCGAATAATCAGCAAACCGTAGCCGAAAATTTGGTCACACTCTAGGATTGAAGAGACGTCAGCGCACAGAGGGAAAATTTCGATTTATTTTTTTCAAAAATGACTGGAATAGTCCATTTTTACCGAATTGAATAATTTTTTTTTTTTCAAAAATACTTGTCACCATATGACAAAGTTTGAAAAATATTTGTTTGGTATAATATTTTGGATACAACCGGCGGTTTGAATTGGCCATTTAAAATTTCGAAATTTTGTCATCAGAATTAGTATTTAGTGGTCCCAAAAGCCGTCTTGCACTTTATCTATAAAAAATCTGAAATTTGTCACCAAAAACATATTACTTATACTTGTAGTTTGATGGTTTTTTGAAAAAATTTGCTAACATAAATATGAGTTATTTTTATCAAGCCTATACAATCTTTTCTAAAATCCGTTCCGAGTAATGAAAAAAAACTTAAATTGAGTACAAAATTGACTCTTCCAGCCATTTCTAAACAAAATCAGTCGACAATTTCCCATTGTGCAGCGTGACTTTCCATAAGACGCATTAGAATTTACCATATCAGTAGCTTAATGCAGTCAAAAAATGACCCTATATTTAATAATAATAATAGATTGGCGCTTACACATATGTTAGTGTTTGGCCGAGCTTCTCCTCCGATTTGTGGCGTGCGCCTTGATGTTGTCACACAAAGCGGAGGGACCTACAGTTTTACGCCGGCTCCGAACGGCGATTGTATTTTTATGAGAAGCTGTTTTTCATGGCAGAAATACACTCGGAGGTTTGCCACTGCCTGCCGAGGGACGACCGCTGTTAAGAAAAAACCTTTTTCTATATTTTTTGCGATGTTGCTTTGACCAGGGTTTGAACCCAGGCGTTGCGGAGTGGAAGCGCGCACTGCTTACCACTACACCACAGCGGCCGACCCTATATTTATCCCCGATTAAAACATTTAAATTTTTTTTATAAATCATGGCTTTTGAAACCCAAATGCTTCCTTTTATGAATTACCTTTGATGAACACACGAAATTTTCTCAACATCTGTACAAGCACGTTTTAACTAAAGCAACTCACCTACTAAATCTGCTATTTTTCAGTTCCAACGAAATGCCTTTTCATCGCCACACAGGTGTAATCTTACAGCAATTACAGCACGAAATTTGCTAGCAGCAAATACAAAATTACCCCGCGGCTCAAAAAGTTTTACTCATAGGAAAACGTATGCAGCTACTACAAAAAATGGTCTTTTGAGCATTTAAATGTTAAAAGCGCAAAATAAAAGAAATAAAACAAACCATTAAAATGTAAAAAAAAAAACAAATAACACCGGAAATACAATACTGTGCACACAAGGCAAAGTTGCCACTCCCGTGCTATACTCTAGAGCTTACAAAGTTTAAAATTTTCTAGCCATAAGTATAAAGTGTGTCCTTGAGCGAAAAAATATTCGTCAAACCTCAAGCTACAAGTGTGGAAATAACGGTATAACATGGAGTCACCACACTGAAAAACACATTAGCTTGGGGGGGAGCAAAGAAGAAAAAATGGCACGAAAATTTATTTGTACTAAGTGCTTATCTGCATTATGTAAGTATGTACATAGGTACTGAATTAGTATGTGGGATATATATGCTATAAAATAAAATGAGTAAAAAACGTATTAGCTGTAAGCTAAATCCGACAAACATAAATTCTACTTATATAGAAGTACACAGATTTTTAATAATTCACATATCTTCGATGTAAGTGCCAGTGAACTTTTGCTTTTTTTCTGCGTATCTAAACAAATCTGTTCACATATATTTTATACAAAACTCAGACGTTGCAAACTTCAGCAATTACTTTTACTTGCATGCAAAGATATGTATGTACGAATATATTCATAAAAATAGTCCCCCAATATTTGTCTTACATTTAATAACCATACACATTTACTTATATACTACTTATACATATGTGTCTGCACACACACACACACAACATGTCCCTAAGCATTTTCAACGAATCGCCCTGTAGCTCCAATTAAAGTGTAATGTATACGTACATACATATGTATGTGGGTAGCTCACCTGCAGATATGAAATTGAGCTCTGAGTGCCGCATACGCAGTGGTGCACCACAGCCTTTTGGTACAGCAAAGAACCAAACCAAATGAGGTCACGTTTAATGCATAAGTACATGCATATATGTATGTATGTATGCATATATATATACATTTCCGCATTCATTATAATATTAATACTTCAACATATTTTGGTTATTTACGACATTAAATTTACATAAATAATTATGACAAAGTGGATAAATCTATATGTATGTAGATAGCAAGATGTAATTTTATGTGTTTTCAAAATTGTCGTGCACATTCAAAACCACTCTCATTTGAAAGAACAATCATTCTTTTGCTATTATAGGGGTAGCTATGTATTTATTTCTAAAAGGTATTTTTCTGTTACCAAATTTAATGAGTGATATCTTATTTTGAAGGGGAGTAGCTCACGTACATTCGCAAAGTAGTCCCGTTGTTCAAATTTAATTATGTATCAAAAAAATGGTGTTTCAAAAAGCTGAAAACTCGGTATCCAGTCAATAAAGCGCCATATCGAGCCCTAACTGCCAAAATAATGTAAGCGACATTTTTTTCAAGATTTTCTTTTTGATGCAGAAATATTCCTAGAGCATCTAGATGCATTTCTGCATCAAAAAGAAAATATTGAAAAAAATGTCGCTTACGTTATTTTGGCGGTTAGGGCTCGATATCATCCATCAAACTTCATCAAATGGAATGATTGAAACACCATTTTGAAGGAAAGCTTCACTGCTTGAGGTAAAAATTAAAACTTTTTGATAGGGTTGCCACCCGCTTAAAATTTTTGGGAGTTAAATTTATACTGACTAAAATATTACAACGCATTCAGGGAATGGAAGTTAAATGCTTTAACTAATTAAATTAAATGTACTCTTAACCAGCAGTAATAATTTTGAAGATAGTTTCCAACTATTTAAGAATTTATATCTTTATCTCTATATATATATAAAACTAAACGTATGACCCCATAACTCGAGAACGGATTGTCCGATTTAAGTAGACTTTTTTAGTTGTGTTTGTCTTTGCCCATAAAAAATTGTACGGAGAGAAAACCCCGATCGGTGACTTATTACTAAAAGTTGTATTTATAGTCCGATTTCGGTCATATTTTATATATGTATTGGTAAGAAGAAGGAAAACATTTTTGCGAAAAAAATTGCCGCTAGGGAGCGCTGGAGTCGAATTACCTATACTAATATATATTTTAAAAGCCGTTTTTTTCTGTTTGCAAAGCTCGAGAACGGCTGTACAGATTTTTTTGAAATTTCGCACACCTTTGCAGAAATTTAAAAGTTGGTTACAGGCTAAAAAAGACAGGTGCAGCTGGAGTCGAGTTATTACTAAAAATTCTTATTTATGATGCGATTTGCTCATATTCGGGATATGTATTGGTAATGGTAAGGGTAATACTTTTACAAAAAGGAGCCGCCAGGTGGGGCTAGAGTCGAGTTATTACTAAAAACGTACATTGAGAGAAAGTGTCGTGAATGTCCATTTACGTTGGCCTGCTGCTCCATTGAGTTTGTCGAACTGCCCCCGTTTTCCGACTGGCCCACTGGATATGATTTACTAATATTAATCTGCGTTAAAGCTTCATTCGCAGACACCAGTAGCTCGTTTGTGTAACTCTTCTCTACCGATTATTTCTCTACTGGCAGAGAATATATGTACATACCACTCTCTACTACTCATTAGCAGTAGAGAACAAGGCGGAGAGTTCGTATACGAATTCGCCTTGGTTGAGAATTGTTACAGAAACGAGCTACAGGATTGAGTTTTCCAGGGGTTAATTTCAAATGACCTCCGAACTATTACGCCCCTTGAGAAGGCATTTAAGGTAGAGCTCTAGATACCCGGGTATCGAGCAATGCGAGTAGCTCGATTCTCGCTAGAAACTCGTTCATTGCTCAACTGCTCAAATGTTTGTTCAAAATTTTCGAGTTTTTGAACAATTTCATAAACAAAAGAAAATTTGTAAATTGTATTTGTCAGCAGCTGCTTTCTAATTCATGTTAAATAAATTATATTATTAAATACCAATGTAACAATCTTTGCATTATATATCAATAATTTGAAAAATTTAAAAAGTTGGTACCAAAAATGTCAATACAATAAAAAAAAACATTGCTCAAATTACTCGAAAACACTCGAATTGTTCGAGCTCATGCTCGAAAATTTTCGAGTAATGAGCATTGAACAAGTGTGCGAGTACTCGCTGCTCATATACCCGGGCTGTTTGAAAATGTGCGAACAAAATCGAGAGCTCTAATTTAAGGTATTTCGTTTGAAATAAGTCTATGTATATTGGATTTCTGTGGACCATTTTGAAATTGCCACAAGCTATATAACACAGTTTAAAGTAGAGATTCACCTTCGAACCGGAACATTGTTGCCGCCAGGGAGTGAAGAGGAGAAAATTCTTCAAATTGGGGGAAATTCCAAGAACTTCGTCGCGAACATTACACTTTCGTTCAGTTATTTAAGAGTGCGGACCACCAAAAAGCATTATACTAGCATATAAATCGTGTTCGTGAATTGTTGATGAAAATCTTTGACCAAAATGGTTCAATAAAAAAAATAATAATTTCGGGCGGGACGAAGATCGCCGGGTCTGCTAGTCTTTATTTATTTTACATAAAACTCTGTTGTGTGATATAAAGATTTATATGGCAAGATCTCGAGAAAATTTTAACAACGGTTTTAGTTTTTTGCCACTTTCGGCGCTCGTTGTCCGCCCCCAAAAACAAGTGTTTTATTTAAAAAACATTCGTTTATCAAATTATTTTGAAAATTAATTGTGAAAAACTGCATGGTCTAGAAAACTTAATAATAATAATAACAGATTGGCGCTTACAGAACATGTTAGTGTTGGCGGAGCTTCTCCTCCGATTTGTGGCGTGCACAAAAAAGGGGAAAGGAAGCTACAGCTTACGCCGACTTCGAACGGCGTTTTTGTTTTTATGAGAAGCTGTTTTTCATGGCAGAAAAACACTCGGAGCTTTGAGTTCAGACCAGTAGCTCGTTTCTGTAACAATTCTCTACCATGGCGAATTGAGATATGAATTCGCCGCCCTGTTCTCTATTGCTAATGAGTAGTAGAGAATGACGTATATATATTCTCTACCAGTAGAGATATAATCGGTAGAGAAAAGTTATAGAGATTAACGATAAGTAATTTAAAAGATTTCTCGCAAAATTCTTTGCAGATCACGAACACGAATACGAAGAGCAGCAAAAGCCGACGAATACGAGGAAGTATAAGCAGACGAATACGAAGGCGAATACGAATAAGAATACGTTGTCCAACCGAAGATAAGCACGAAGACAACGAAGAATACCAAGACGAATACGAATAAAAATATGAATGCAAAGTCAAATTCGAAGACGAATTTTCGTAGGATGGCCTAAGCGCATATTTTTGTTTTTTCCTGTTTCTGATATTTAAGGAGAGTGTTTATCTTTTCGCATTTTATTTTCACTCTTATTTTACTATTTTTTTTGTTTTTGTTTTTCGTTTATGTTTCTTTATAGAGAGATATAATTGTTCCAAAAATAGAAAATTAGTCGAATATGGACCATAACCTAGTTACGCAAAATTTTTTTTACTAAAATCAGCAAAAAATTGTGATATCTCAGAATTGAATTGAACAAAGTACTCGTGTCTATCAACATTTTTTTCTAGAAGTTCAGATTAACAGCCGTATTCTAACAAAGTCACAAATTTTAGCTCATCACTGCTGTGATTTCTACCGCGTCTCAAAGCTTGCCGCTCAAAAAATATGCCGCTTCAATTCAATTTTTTAAATTTTTGTGCATTTTTCTAGCACTCAAAATCGAATTTTTTGTGACAAATTTCTCGGCGCACTTGAAATCACAACAGTGATGAGCTAAATTTTGTGACTCTGTTAGAATAGAGGAGTAAAGGGTTGAAATTTTGGGGACAATTTGTAGAACTGTTTCTAATTTGTATACAAAGTTTGAAATGTGAATTTATATGTTTTGTTATTTTTTGAGATACCATGCCCCCTTTTCCAACATCTCCCACTTTTCGCCTTAAGTACGTTGTTGATGGCATAAATAGCTGTGTCAGATTTCAGCACCTTAGCATAAGCTCTTCCAGAGGTAAGCGATATTAGACTTTCAGTTGGTACGGGAGGTGCTACGCCTCCTGTTTTAATACCTACCATTTTTCGGCGTAAGTATAGTATTTACAGTCTATACATCCGTGCCAAGTTTCAGGTCCCCAGCGTAATTAGTTTTAGAAATATATCGGTTTTCACATTTTTGTCTGATGCCACGCCCCCTACGTAACGGGATTAATATTTCTGGATTAGAGGAAGTTATATCCCTTAAATCTGTGTACGTTTCATTGAAATCGGTGCCCTCAAAAAAGGGAGTTCAAAATTTTCTTTTAGCGTATTTATATATAGATAGATATAAACATTGCATAAACAAATAAAAAATGGCTAAACTGGTAAAAATATCACGTTCTGAAAAGATGCTAGAAAAAATTGTTTGAAAAATTAAGCCAGTAATTTGTCCTTGAAAAAAGCTAATTACAAAAAAAAATAATAAAAGCAGTTGCAGAATTTGTACCGGAGCATAGCGCTGACATCAAATTTTAGTATTTTCTATACCTTGGCCAAATAGTTATTGTTTTATAAATATAAAAATATAAAAATAATTATGAAGGAAGGCAAATGCTCCTTTTTTAGTAAACCGCCATTTCTGCAAAATTTGTTCAAACCACATTTTTTTTAGGCTATGACTTTCATCCAGCGAGCAAGCAGTATAAACATATCGTCGTTTAAAGTTCAAAACCGCGTATGAGCAAAATGCAAAACCGCGTATGTGAAGTTTTAGAAATTATTTTCTAGAGTGTAAAAACACTCATATTTCAAAATGGTTCTCTTTTTTCAGGTCGAATGGATAAAGATTGAGCCAAGAGCTTGTGTGAGCAAATCCAATTTTTGGCAGCCAATGTCAGTTTTGCAGAATGACGATACGCGGTTTTGTACTTTAAACGACGATATGTATCTACATACATAGACAATTACTCTTAACACATATTATTTGCTATTTTTACTTTGTCTAAAAAATGTCAGTTAAAGTTTTCCTTCATCGTCTTTGAGATTCAAATAAATAAGGTAGTTGTTAATAAATATTTTAAAGTATTGAATGCTACATATAATGAATGCCTTGAACGAATTCAATAGTTACAGCAGGATCGCAAGATAAGTTGTCTGCAATGAACAGGAAAATTCCACGAAATTCACTACACAAATTACAAGTCGGTTCACACAGTTATATTTTTTTTAATTGCTCGCAAAGCTGGATTACTGCAACACGTGCAAGAAAGGGAATTGGAATGGAAATTTTATACTAGGCTGTATTCTTTTTTTTAAGTAAAAAACAAAAAATATTAATAACATTTAGCATACACTTGCCTTTACTTTTTTATATGCATATTTACAACCGAGCTTTTCTCTTTTACAACGTAACCCCTTTTTCCTTTTTTTCTTTGCTTTGCTTGGTATTCTTTTTCACTCATTTTATTATTTATGCGCCATTAAAATGCCGCCACATTCTCCCTTGGCGCGCATTGTCGCGCTACAGGCCGACAGAGCGCTTGCTGAAATGTGAAGGATTAACTCACACTGCGGGCGGAGGCTTCAGCCGGCAGCGACTGCAGGACTGTTCGAGTATAGTCCCTGTGAGCGTGTGTTTACATTTCTTCTTTATATTTTATTTTGACTTCCCTACCCCCTTTTTCATTTGCATTTACATACATTCCCGTTGTCAATTGTGCTGTTGCGGAATTTTTTATTTTTATTTGTGAAACTTGTTTTATTTTTATTGATATTTTAATGCACTTAGTTCATTTTTTACGACCGCGTGCGCCTGAAATATTTTATTTACTGATTTTTTTAAAACTCTTTCCATAATCTTATTTGTTTGTGTAATTTGCTTATTTTGTGTAGTGTTTTATTTTACTTGCTTTACTTTTGTTTTACTTTGCTGCTGTGTTTGTGTGCGTTCAAATTTTCGATCGTCGAGTGTTAATGGAATTAAGGAAATAAAAGCGCCCGCTTTTGAAATTTACTAAATGTGTATTATATTTTAATTTAAAATTCTAAAAATTTGAAAATTAAAAGTAATCTAAATTAAAAAAATAAATTAACTAATTAAAAAACAGAAAAAGAAAATAACATTCAACACATAAACGCGTAACGGGTGAAAAGGTGTTTGCTATTTAGCAGGTAGCACGAAATCTTGATCAAAAGCCTGGGAAGAACAAACGACTTCTTTTCTTCTGTGGCAATCAGGCAGCCCTCAAAGCTTTACACTTGCTTATCAATGGCTTCGTTTGAACGATATTCAAGAGATCACACGACTTATTTAGCCAATGTACGGGAAAACTTTTCATCCTGTGAAACAACGAAGAGTTTTTTCCCTCCTTTACCTGAAAACCTTCGCCATAAATCCGCCACTGGTTCCTATTACATATAACCAAAAACATCAACCAAATTTATGTTAATACACGGCGTATGAGCAACCTAAAAAATATACTCACAATTGCACAGGGCGAATGAGTTCGTGCCAGTTTATCTATGTCTGGTTAACACTAACTGTAGGTTAAACATCGTTATCGATGTGATCGACTCCATAACATACAACAGGGGGTCGATAACGTTGATAACTATGTTTAACCTGTAGTTAGTGTTAACCAGACACTGAGAAATTGGTGCTTAATCATGAGCACAAGCATTAGGACGCCTTCAGCAAGCAATTCAAAACTAGCAAGTAATTTCGGCAATTCATGTGTTACCCAAATTCTGAACATTAAACATAATGTGATATTGTAAAAAGAAGCGATTTTCAGTCTTACCTCTACTCTTTCTCCAGCCTCGAAAGTTTCTCTTATAAAGCGCACCGCATCCAAATTCTAGATGTTACATTTAAATAACATTTCAAAATTCGAAGCTTAAATTGAATTATAATAACAATATATGTGCATATTTACATATATTTAATCCCGTACGAGTATTTACTTATCCTTATTTGCATTTATTTTTCACATAGTCCACTTACTGCGCGCGTAAATAGACACTTAATGGTACTTGCACAAATACAGCTATCGCTATTTAATTTCATATTGCTGCTTTTTACAAAAAAAAAAAACAACAACAAATTCGCAGCCCACTTGTGTCCACTTGGTGTGCCTGTAACGAGTCTACATACTGTCCGCACTTTGCTTCCCACCTGCGCTGCCTGACGTATATTGTATGGTAATGGCCACACGTGGCGGTGCTGACTGTGCACGCCTTTCAAGTGGAGCTTATACTCAAGTAAAATAATGAATGTGCA
>NW_023458565.1:20029587-20081115 GCF_013731165.1 Rhagoletis pomonella
ATTTTATTTTATTTTATTTTATTTTATTTTATTTTATTTTATTTGATTTTATTTTATTTTATTTTATTTTATTTTATTTTATTTTATTTTATTTTATTTTATTTTATTTTATTTTATTTTATTTTATTTTATTTTATTTTATTTTATTTTAATTCATTTCATTTTATTTTATTTAGGGGGCATGCCCCTACCCCTACTGAAGCTCAATAGATCTGCAGTAAGAGTCCATACCGGCGTTATCACAGGACACTATGCTATAGCAATAATGCTTCAACGTTTGCGAATACCAACAAGTACTCTTTGCAGAGGCTGTCAGGATGAGGATGAAGAAAGTCAATTGACCACTATCTGTGTCGATATCCAGGTCTACAGAGGAATCGACTCAAGCGCATGGGTTCACGCTTCTTCAACAGTCTGGGCGATGTAGCAGAGGTGGAACTGTTGGATCTTCTCGGCTTCATCAGGGGTACTAATTTGTTCAGTAAAGTGATGACTTAAAGCTACTCTCCTGACTCTCACTAAAAGAGGGCACTCACAATGGACAATTCTGACTCCGATGAAAGTATGGAATATTCCACACACGCCCTCCTAACCTAACCCAACCTAAGTTAAAGCGTGCGACTAAACGTGTTAACTGACTGTTTGGTGCTGCGGGGCGTATACGTTACACACATAACTACAGGTATAGAACGAGTTGTTATTTTACTTTTTTAGTATATTTATTTAAGTTTTCATTTAAATACAAACTCGCGATGGAATATTGGCCTTTATGCAAAACCGAAGATAATGCTATGTCTAAGATAAATGTGCCACCATTTTCGTGGTATAATCGCCTTTTGAATATTTGTATATTTCTTACACATGATCATACTCATATCCCATGATGGTTGCCTTATCGAATAGCCTCAGTTTTAAGACCTCACCATATATGGTGTTCCAGAGGTCTTATCATTGTTTGACGCCTCCTGTTACCTCGTATTGTTTTGGGCCTCCTGCTAAGTCATACTGTAGGTTCAAGTCAGTACCTGTAGTAACTTCGGATTCTTCATAGCAGTTGGTCGGGTACATTGTAATTCCTTAGTGGCACCAATATATTACTTCAATTTGCTGACTTATATTTAGGCGGTTTTGACGTCCAACGATATGAGAGCCCAGCACCTCATCAGATGGCGCCCTCCACAGGTCGCCTCGTTACTAGTGTTGCCATAACAACCATAGATGTTGCCCGTCGAAAGCCAAAATGTTTGTCGGTGCTGCCAGTCGTGCATTCTAAAAACTCCTGAAGACGATCAACTCGGCACTAGATTGCAAATCATTTTTACAAAAACGATTTCCACTGTTTCGAGCATACATACTTACATAGAGGTCGGACGGCTGATTGGGTTGCTTCCGAGTTTGTGAAGCAGCACTAATCAATGTAGATTCCAGCGCGCTGGGAATATGCTTTGCGTTAGGCACGCGGCATATAAGTTGGCGAACGTGTCCGGTCTGAGCCTAACCGCAGTCTTAAAAGCGACGTTCGAGACAATATCTGACCCGGGAGTCTTAATTTCTTTTATTCGACCCAATCTGTATGCCACCTCGGCCGTTGTTACTGCAGGTACGCTCACGAACTCCTTTTGGTTAAGGTCTTTCTTCCCCTGTGGTAGGAACAATGCTAGAAGGGCATTCTCTAGGAGATTTTGGAAGATGGGTCGTGGCACTCTCGGTCCTTCGACTTTGCACATCAGCACTGCCTTTGTATGAAACAGCGGTTTTTGCTCTGCTTAGCATTTTTTTTTTAAGGTTGAGCTTCTCTGCGCGGTTTTGTGAAGACGTTCTTTGCAGGTCGGCCGATGTCTTCCTATTTTACTTTCATATGTTATGTTATGTTGTATTATGCTATGCTATGTTATTTTATGTTATGTTAAGTTATCTTATGTTATGTTATGTTTTGTTATGTTTTGTTATGTTTTGTTATGTTATGTTATGTTTTGTTATGTTATGTTATATTATGTTATGCTATTTTTTTGCTTCATTTTATTGCATAAGCATATTTCTTTTGCTTGATTATAGTTCAGTTCCTCAAAATCTTGATTCTCACAATTCGCACTGCAATTTTCTATTAGTATGTCATTTTTGCTTATTTTTGGGCTATAGCTTTTTTCTTTTCTTTCATATACATACATATACGTGCATATGTATTTAAGTTATTTCAATTTTTTTATATCACTATGGCCCTTGATTCCTTAAATAATCCATTAAGCTCATTATGGAGACTTTTGTCCTTTTCGTTTTACAGAAACAACAACACCATATACGCCTTTTGTACTCCATAGCTCCCTTTGGTTTCACAGCCATTATCAGCAATCAACGTCGTAGTTTCGCTCATGTTTGTCTATTTGTCTTCACACTCACACTACATACATATGTATGTAAGTAGATAAAACGCGTTTTATAGATAAATTGCTCGATTTCGTGCCGCACCTGACAGCTTTTTACTACTTTTAGCACTTTTGTTCATTTGACAAATGTCCAGTGGCTATTCGTTCGCTGTCATACATTCTCCTAGCTCTTCTTCCCACTTAGGCTGCCTATTGGGCACTCCGACAGGCAATCCTTTTAATAAACTGGCAATGTGTTGCGCAGTTTATTTTATTAGTTTTTATTAGTTTCCCTCAATTCTCAGGTGAAATCTGATAAAAAGTATTGAAGTGAACTAAAGTAGGCAATAAAATCAAATTGAGTTAGTCATCCGCTTATTAGATAAGTGGTCACAAGGCTGGGTAGGGTTAGGTATTTCACTTAAGTGTCATAAAATCAAATTTAATCGTACTACGAAGGGTAAAAGACTATTTATGATTGACAAAATTTATCGCTGGTTAAGTATCATAATCTTAAAAATCAAATACAAAATTCAAATCAAAGTTTGTTATTGTTTTTAATCTGATACATATAGCCTTTACAAAAAAAGGTATATGCATAATCTACATACATTTATTCATTGGAAAGGTAAGTTTTCTGTCTGAAGAGAGTTTTTATGGTTACAAAATTGGTTGAAAATTACGGCCAAAATCGTTGATTAAAAATTTCATGTTTGTGTACAGTTGTTGTTGCAACCTGTTCATTTTGAGTTGTTTTCACAGAAATAGAGAAGAATTAGGGTAAGAAGTTTTATTGAAATTTTTCGATATGAATCGAAATCAATTTCGGTATAAAAAATTAAGTTATCGCGAGTTATCAAGTTACCGAAATTTATCGAATCATCGAAGTTTATAGTAATCGAAATTTATCGAGTTATCCATGTTTATTGAGTTATCACAACGTATTCAATTATTTAAATTCATCAATGTTTATTGAGTTATCGAAATTAATAGTTATCGAAATTTACGGATAGTTATCGACTTATAAAAATGTATGGGATATGGAAATTTGTCAAGTTAATCAAATTTATCAGGTTATTGATATTTATTACAATAGCATTATTTGTCAAGTTAATGAAACTTATCGAGTTATCGTAATGCATCGAGTGCCTTTGAACTTATCGAACTACCGATATTTATTGATTTACTGAAATTCGTTGATTTATCGAATCGAAGCCATGGAATTTTCAAAATATATCGAGTTACCGAAATTACCAGGTTATATAAGTTTATCGACTTATCACTGCTAGAGTGTAACGGGTTACCCAAATTTGTCGATGGCTTTCGAAAAATCTAGAGCTGTCAAAATTAACTGAGTTATAGAAAGTTATAGTAGTATCCAAAGTTTATGGAATTATCGATTTGTATCGATATCGTTTTTTTTTGGGCCCTTGAAACGGATCGTTACCGAAATTTATCGAAAATTCTCGAAATTAGTAAATTTATCGATTTTTTTTGAGCTATCGGATTTTAGTGTGTTTGAATTTCATTCATTCATCTATATGTATCAAATTATAGAAATTTATCGACAAACTGGAATATATATCGGGTTATTTCTAAGTCCCGCCAAAGTACTCCAAAGGCCTTCAAAGATATAAAAAATTGTAGTCACGTTTTAGTTCGCATGCAGGACATTTTCCAGTAAGTAATTTTGTACCTTATAAGTTGAACGACGTGCTAAGTTAGACAATCTCTCCAGGGGTCTTAAAAACCAGAAGAATAGTCGGTTTTCAACAGTAAATGGCACTCCTACTAGAAATAAAATAGTCAAGCAAATAAAGATTTTAGTATTTTAATTCACATAGATTTTATTTGCTTGGCGGAGTAAGTAGAAAAAAAATTTGATTCAATAAAAAGTACATATATTTACTAAAATACGGGTATGGTTGGGTTATGCTGGCTGACCAAAAGATGTTTTACATACACGAATATAACGTGCATAGCATTGCATTTTTAACGAACACTGCCTTTCCTTTCCACTTTGTTCCTTTGTCGAATGCTGACTACAGGCTCTGCAGCTGTACCACTCCAAGTAACACAAATCATTGCCTGCTGGAGGGTAGACCCTCGCAAATTATATGCTCTATGGTTTCCTCGTGATAGTTGCATTTCCTAGATTTTTTTGTCATCTATGAGACCTTATTGAAATGCATGTTCCCTTAGCAAACAATGCGCTATTAGCAATCCTATCAGAAGCCTCGAGTATATTCTGCTTGTTGATATTAGGAAATCAGTAAGTTTCCTATCGTATGAATTACACATAATTTTTGCAAGTCTATTACACCGAGCTCTTTTCCAAAGCCTATCCGCTTGGTGGTGCATAAGCAGATCTTGTGATCTTTTAATTTCCCGATGAGGAATTGGTATTTTCGTCACTAGTGAGCATCTAAGAGCACGCCCTTCCTTCTTCAGCTCGTCAGCTCTCTCATTACCTTCAATACTCTTTTGTCCTGGAACCCAAAATAGGTCGACGGCTTTAGCCACAACTAGCCTTCTAAGGCCTCCTTATAGTCCGCGGCGGTTATCGAATTTTTGTATATGCAAGTGGAGCCTTAATGGCCGCCTGGCTATCTGAGTAAATGTTTATCTGCTCGCTTGTCGGGATAATTTTCTGTAGTATTTCTGCCACTTCCTTTAGTACAAAGAATGATCTGGTAGCCAAAAGGACCTATGAATTACCGGTTCACTGCAATATACTGCATTCCCTACTCCTTCGTCCATTTTAGAACTATCTTTGTAGATGTGCGTTGCATTCCTTTTCCACTCCACGCACTTACGATAATAGTCAACCTCTATTAAAGCTTCTAGAGACCTTTCGAAACACAGACGCGGGATCGCTTAGTCTATTCGCCCGGTTAAGGATGACGCTATACTACTGTCCTCAAGGTATCCATTATAGTAATCATTGAAAACACTCTACAGTCTTCTTTTCGTTTCTGTCCACCATGTCAATATCCCATAAATAACACTGGCTTAACGATTGCCATGAATATACAGTGCGAAAGAGCAGCATAAAGTCCCCAGCTGCAGCCCAAAATCTTCTACCCGCTCCTCCACATTAAGCTCGCACGACAGATTGCGTTCCAGTACGATTCCAAGGTACTTCCTCTTTCGATTTGGTTGAACAGTAGTCTCCCCCACATTCAGGTTTATCCCAGTCTGGAATCTGGTATTTACTAGTGAATCATATATACTAAAGGCCTTTTCTACGGTGAAGAGTTAACTCTCACTCGGCAGTTAACTACAGGTTTGAGTTAACCCTCCACTTTAAAAACGGCACTAAGTCAGTCTACTCTGCGTTAGCACTCAGTCCTCTTCTGTGACCCAATCACTGATGGCTTTCAGCATCGCGTTTGCCAATGAGCTAAGAGTCATTAGACATTTGCCGCTTATGATAACAGAGATGTCATCTACATATGCTGTTAGCATGGCTGCTACTACTTCTGTGTTGGTCAGTAATTTATTAACCACAAATGTCCATAGAATTGGTTATATCACTCCTCGCTGTGGTGTGCATATCTATGCACGTCTATTGTCACCTATTTGAGGCTCATTTCGCCGAGATCTTTCTTCAATCTACCATGTTGCCATCCAAGCCCGAAGAATATTATGTGCCCCCATCAAGGTGACCCTTTCTATTAGATCTTGTTTCGAAACGTTATTAAATGCTTTCGCTATCTCTATAAACCAGCGCTTCGGAGCGGATCGGAGCAAAGGAGCAGAAAGCTATGGAGCAAAGGATTTTAGCAGGAGTTGAACTGAAGCAAAGAGCTAGAAAAAAATGATTTGCGCCTTAGCTCCTTAAAAAAATTTTTCAATATTTTGTTTTTGTTATTTTCTGACCTATTTAGTAATGATTTATTTTAAAATAATTTTACAATTCTTTTTCCACGAAAATTTTCAATAATAACGTCCTCAAGCTCAATAAAAATTACAAAAAAAAAAAAAATTTGAGTTAATAAATTTAGTATAAGAATAATTTTTTTGCCACTGAAAACAACCGTGTAAATGTCCATTCTATTTAGTGAATTTGACAATTTTTTTAATTAGAAATATTTTTTATTTTTGTTTTTTTTTTTTTTAAGTATTTTTATTGGTGTTATTCCAAAAAATTTCAATAATAACGGTCTCAAGCTCGACAAAAATTAAAAAAAAAAAAATGTTCATTTAAAAAAGTTGCTTAAGTTATTATTTTTTCTTGTCCTGAAAACAACCGTGTTAATGAATTTCCATTCTTTTTAATAAACTTCGAAATCGTTCTAGTTTTCTTTTGGATGCAGAAGTATTCCTAGAGCATCTAGATGCATTTCTGCATCAAAAAGAAAATTTTCAAAAAAATGTGGCCTACGTTTTTGGCGGTTAGGGCTCGATATGTAAATAAATAAATAAAATAGCTTTTTTATTGGAAGCGGGAGTGTAGGAAGAGTGGAGCTCGAAGCGCGAAATAAAATACCGGAGCGATGAAAAAAAAACCTTTGCTCCTAAGCCCTGCTATAAACACTGCAAAAGTATATTCTCCAGTAAGATAGATAAACAGATCAGAACACAAACATCCACCGCGTTGCAAAAGCGACTATGTACATACATAAGTTGTAGCTTAGAAAGTACAGCTGTCTCATCCATAGCAGGTTAATTACGTACTCACCATTCGCTAATGGGGCACCAAATATGCACTTTGCGGTTAAATCACATCAAAGGATAGCCAATGAAAGGGAATCAAAGCAATGATGTTGATAAGTGCTCTTACTTACTAGCGTACAAACATACGAGTACATAAGCAGCTACATACATACATATCTAGCTATAAGAACGTAAATATAATTGCGCACTTCATGCTTCAATCAAAGCAACATTTGTGGTATGAATGTACTACGTCAACATTTTATATTCCTACACAGACAGGAAGGATGGTAAAAATGTTGAAAATGGCTCTTGAAGTTACGAGTAGACGAGTATATTAGATGAGTTACGCTTAATTAGAGTTTCATTTGATATTTTAGAAAAAAGCAACAAAAAAAAAACAACACTAAGAAATGATGCAAGAAAAGGTACTTTGGGCTCAATTACACTTGCGAGTACATACTCGTGCCTTTGTGGCAAGCCGTAAATTGCAGAGCTTTAATTAACGAGTAACAGAATATTTCTCATATAGTGTAAAGTTGAAAATTTCTGATATTAGAAAGCAGAAATGGGTTTGCATGTGACCTTTAAAAAATCGCTTAAAACTCTTCTGTTTTTTTTTTTGTTATTTTTGGGCCTAATCTATACTAATATATATTTCTAAAGCCGTTGTTTTTGTGTTAGCAAAGCTCGAGAACACCTCAACCGATTTTTTTTTAATTTCGGACACCTGACGCACACGTCCCAAGGATGGTTATAGGCTAAAAAATATCGTTATATGAAGGGGGCGTGGCACCTCCCATTACAAACCGAATTTTTCATACTGCATATCTCTGAAACTGTTAATAGTAGAAAACTGGAACTTTGTATGGCGATATATGAAATCAATTGCATACTCTTGAAGCAAATTCCAGACTATTGGAAATGGATGCGTGGCAACTCCCACACAAACCAAATTTTTCATACTACGTACGAAATTTTTTGTGTGTACTCGAGTGGGTCTCTGGATGGTATAGTTTCACAGTTTAACCCGCTAGTTGGCGCTGTAGTTGAGTTATTACTAAAAATCTTATTTATGATCCGATTTGGCTAATATTTAAAATATGTATTGGTAACACTAAGAGCAATAATATCGCAAAAAGTGTTGCCATGTGGCGCTGGAGTCGAGTTATTACTAAAAATTGCTAAGTGAGAAAAGGTGCCGTGAATGTCAGATTAAATCCATCTGTTGCAACATTGAGTATGTTGAACTCTCCTGTGTTACCATTAAGAAATTAATGCGTTAAGACATTCAACACATTAGTTCCAAATATAAACTTAATAACGTTTACTTAAAAAAAAACTAATTTGTCCTTTCTTCAACTTTCTTTAACTTTTCATCAATTCATCCAAATTACCCGCAACTTCAAAAGTTCAATTAAGTGTGTATGTAGCTTTGTGGCGAGTCTGCGCTTGTAGACTTCGCACAAAATTGAATTTCACAAACTTAAATTACTAAAATTTCTGGGTAGTACAACAAATGACAAACAAGTCAAACGAACACTAACCATGTCATGCAAATGGAATGCGTAATAGAAAGAATAAACGAAAGCCGGAAGAAGTGCTGGCGGCCGAATTTTTGGAGATAGTACACGTTGGTATAAATGAATGTATGTATGTATGTAGGTATGGAATAGTGTTGAATAAAATCTAAAACAAGTTCATGCAAACGAAGACCGTATACGCTATGCCGCCAGGCCAGCTGAATGCCAAATAGCAGGCAGACAGATAACTTGATGCCTAATTTGTTGGCGTGGGTTGCCATCCGTTTTGCTTTGGGCTGATCGACGACTAGCGTGGTCGCTTTTAATCTCAACAAAATTGATATTTTAATTGGGTTTTCCGGTTTGAATATTTGAAATATTTGCGTTTTGGCAGACAGACATATGGACAATGGTGGCTACATAATTAGGGACATTACTTCTTTAAAATGTTTGTCTATTTGCTTCTTCTTTGTTTATTTTTTATTTATCTGTTTACAAAAATATAGTTTATAATACCACAAAAATCATTTAACTCAAAATTTCAAACTGGCTAGCAAAATTTCATACTTTTTAATAAGAATCTCAAAAAAAAAAAATCGAACTACAGTTTTACAGTCCTTTAATTTTGTATTTGTTTCAATAGTTTTAAGCGGCTATGAATTCGCTTCGAATTTTGATAATTTTTTTCGCAGACAGTGTTACCCATTTTCTTCCATGCAAAGTATGTTCGACAATTTTTTCATATGGAAGAAAATGCGCAATACCTAGCAAAAAAAACTCCAAAATCAAGGCGATTTTTAACAAACCTTAAACTTGCAACTAAGATTAAATGGGTATCCCCTTATTTATTCTAGAAATTTTGATTAAAAAGTTTGAAATTTTGAAAAAAAAAAATTTAGAATTTGCCGATTTTTTTTAAACTTCGTACAAGATTTAAAACTCTCAGCTACTTGGTTTTCGTTGCCTATAAACTATATTTTTGTAAAAAGAAAATAAAAAATAAATAAAATCATTCAAAAATTATTTTGAACTAGCGAATACCCGGCGTACTTCACTGCGCCTTAAAGGTATTATTGCGCTGTTTAATACCCTTGTTGAAATACTTTTTACCAATTTAAATGAATACAAATTTTCAAACAGGTGGCAACCCTCCTCAAACATATTTCCGGCAGTAAACTTTCCTAAATCTCTACATGGGTGAAAACTGCATTCAATTCCATGCATCAGTTATCGAGTGATGTGCGTACAAACATACAGACAGACAGACAAAAATTCTAAAAAGTGTTGATTTGGCTTCTGTTACTCTAATAAGAACCCCCTTAAATTTTTTTGTAAGATTTAAAACACTGAGTTACTTAGTTTTCGTTGTGGTTAAAACTTGATTGAAAAATAAATGCTCAAAACTTGTAAAAAAAAGTGAATCAATTGTGTGGCCTCCACTGTATATACGTAAAAGGAATTAGGTATTTATGGTTGGTGTGTATGCAAGCGTGCAAGTGCGTGTGTAAAATAATACTTTAGAGATTTTCATTTAAATTAAAATAGATTTTAATTTGCTAGCAAATTAGGTAAAAATGCTTGTTGTTAGCCTAATTTTTGCTAGTAAATTTTATTTTTCATAAACGAATTTATTAATTTTCTGTTTTCACAAAGGATTTTTATTAAGCTATTAGAAGTTATTAAAAAAAAAAGAATTTCGTACTTGGTGTTAAGGAAAAAAGTACCCTAAAAAAACGTTTTGTTAGCCAACATTGCGGCGCAGTCGCGCGTTAACGCCCAAAAGTATGTTAATTGCGTGTCTAAGCAGCCAATGAATAGCCAATGTCTGCTTCTAACTAAACTCGAATGGCATTACGTAAATTTCCAAGCATTCAATAATAAACTTCACTTCAGGGACACATTGAGAAGTGACTGCAAATGGGCACGTTGTGCCCAAAATGACTGTCAGTTAACCGATGAAAATATTTTAATTGTGTTAGGCAATCCAGCCTGCCTTAACCGTACATCTTCCACAGGATTTCGCCTCCCAAATCTAAATTTTATTTTATTACGGTACATTCATTACCACTCAACCCAATGTTCAATTTATTTATTAGTGCCATGACAAACATTTATATTTCTTCTGGCAATTGCCTTCGCAGCACCTGCTGGCTGCTGTAGTCCACCCCTGCAAAAGGTGTCATAATAAAAATAAATAAAATCATTGCAGAGTTCACCACCTCGACTTTGAATTACCTTTCAGTCTGTTATATTCACGAAGAATTCCCTTGCCACCCGGTAGTGGCTGCTTTGAGATATGCTCTTCACGCCTAGTTGGGATGTTTAGGTCACTTTAGCTGCTTATATATTCACAGGTTGCCTAAACTTTACTGCCTAACTACTATAAATGCAAAGGTATTGTACTGGCACACATACAAAGCCAAATACTTAATGCTCAGTATCTTCTAGCTGTTGCTATCCGTACGATTTCTGCTCGTATTCTGGCGCTGATGTTGATGGTTATAGGTCGTTTACTGATTGCGTAAAATAGCCTGTAAAATTTGCTGACTCACTTAGGCATACAAATTTTGCTTCAACGCACAGCACCAGCAGCTCTTGCAGGTAGGAAAAACCAAAGGTTACCAATTCGCCACGACAATCAGCCCACCTTAGTCCACATCAATTCCCATTTGCCTATGACAGCTGCTAAGTTATTTTTACTGCCACACTCAAGGTCTATTTGCGGTTAAAATTTGTATCGATGGCTGCTGTTGTGGTGGTTGCTGTGTTTGATACTTTTTATGTCAGGTTATGCTGGTAAGTGAGCATGAAATTATTGATGCCACATTTTCTCCACCCATCGCTATTGAAATTATACTCGGAAAATTTTTAGCTGGTACTGCTGACCCTTCCTCTTAAACTCAGAAATATGCGTCGACTATATGCTGGTTGTAGTTGTAAATTTCTGTTGGCCTGTGACAGAGACTTCGTTGCACAATCGATTGTATCAAAGAAGGTGGCTCGTTTTAAATTTAAATTGACGACAAACACAAGAAATTTGACAAGCAAAGTTTGTTAATTTGAGAGGGAATCTAAATGGCCCAGCACATCTGAAAGCGTTATATCTCCAAAAATCTGGCGAACTAATTTAAAACTAATTTTGAAGTGTAATTCTGGCTAAGACAGGTCTTTTGTAGGACAATTAAAAGACTCTCTTCCAACATTCATGGTGAAAAGCTATTTGGGCAGAAAGCTCATGGCACCTAATGACAATCTGATACCTGGAGTCTCCTTTGGAAGAAAGTCTGTCGTTACATTTCCTACAAGGGAACAAGGCCACTCTTGGGAGTCTCGGTGAAACCTTTCGATACCGATGGCTCAAAAACTGAAAACGGTATTGGAGCTGGATGTCATGTGGAAGGTAACTACAGATGCTTTACCGCTTTGGGTGCAATGGCAACAGTCTTTCAATCGCAAGTCTTTGCAATACTGAAAGTGGCAGACTGATATTTTGCAATTCACCACTAAACATCAAGAGTAGTAGTGAAACTGAAAATTTAGTACACTACTCCCAACTGTGGTACAAAGTTATAATGAATTTTTCTTATTTTGAAAATTTTATATTCAAAAAATTAATTTTTTTCCGCCGAAATACCACTGTGTGGCGGTTCCACACTTTATCTACCATTTATCACGGAAAATTTGGAATCAAACGTACATACATACATACATACATGGCGTATGAGTAACATTTTCATCTCGTTCGCTTAACTCACATACGCCATGTACGTGTGTTCGATTTTAACTTTTCCTGAAAGATTTATGATCAAACAGATTCAATTTTAAAAGCAATGTCACACGATTGGACATTTTTCCAAAATTTGGTGCAAATCGTATCCCAATCGTGTGAATGCACAAATCGCTAGCTTAGAAAGAAAAGTTGCTAAGTCCCATTTTAAAAATTTTACAGGAGAGGAAAAAATCTTCCTATAGCCATTTTCTTTAACTATTTCGCAAGACTTTGAATCAAACATTTTGCGCGTTTAAAGCAAAGCAAAACTCCATAAGAATCAGAAGGATTCGATATTTACTAAAAGATGTCGTATTATTTTGGCCTTATCGGATTTGTGGTGCTTCTTTTGGATTTAGCAAATTTTCCTTTTAGTGCTTATGAAGAGGAAAAAATAACACAAGTACCTTTATAATTTTCGAAACGATGCGTATTCAATTTCCCTAGCCTCCTATATCAAAATATTAGTTTTCATAAAAAGTGGACTTAGCAACTTTTCACTCTAAGCTAGCGAAATATTTTTCCTTGTCCCAATCACGAAAAACAATTTGTTCGAATTTTTCACTAAAAGTTCGCTGTATTGTCCATTTTTTTTCACCAATAGCCCAATATTAAAAAAAATACAAATTTGTACAAATGTATCAATGGTGTGACACTGCCTTAAGAATTTCGTAGCAATTTTGGGTACCATTATTTGCCATTTTCTATAATTCTGGTGTGTGGCAGCAATAATTTCCAAAAAGTAAATGCATCTGGTATTTTTGAACCAACCTAATGTACATGTACTCTGTATACGGAACTAAATAAAACATTCTTTGTAGTGTTGAGAATTTCTTATCTTCTAACTTAAAGCTTTTTTTAGTGTCGGCAGATTAAAGGCAACTTTTCTAATATCAAAAAAATGCAGCAGGGCTAAAGTTAAACCACAATTTAATTTGAATATTTGAATACCATAACCATACGAATAAACAAGGGAAAGTGATAAAAGCATATCACAAATATAAATAATAATAGAAAGTGAAAACTTCATTATAAACCTGGAATTCGTTTAGTCTCATGAGGACACATAAAAAAGTTTGAAGATACTAAATAATGTAATAAACACCGCAATGAAATTTGGCCAAGAAACTTAATTTTAGAAGCGATTATCTAAACTTCATAACTACGCATTAACTTTTTAACACAAATTCTAGAGTTTATTGTTACTACATCCATGCCTTTAAGGATCAAAAGTATAAACACATATTTCTACATTGTGTCTGTATGTTTGAGTATGTAAAAATATTTATATTTCTTAGCTTACTCGTATCACATGACCAACAATGAATATTGTCTGTAGCCAAAAGGAATAGCATGGAGAGCCACAAGCATACGTGATTTCATTTTAGACATTCACATGCCACACTTGCAGGCACCCAAATAACAACAAAAAGCAAAGTGTGACGCAGCAAATACCGGCACAAATACCCAGTGAGTATGCATGTACGTACATATGTACGAGGCTGTGCCGCCGGATGTACATTAAATGCAAGTGAGGTGTAGTCAGTGTAAGCTGACGCACCGCAGTAGTAAATATACTCATCTATTTAAATGCAAACCCTCATAAGTTTACAGGCATACATACATACATATGTACATTTGTAGGTTCATAAATACAATTCAGCATACAACTACGCATAAGTTATACAGGCACTTACTAGGCGGCTACAAAATTTATATTAGTGTATGTATAGTTATGCCAGCGCACAAATGTGTGCATCTCCCGCAGGCACCTTGTTATGGATATAATACGTACGAGTAAGCTTCTGAACAGCTCAACTGTTTTTAGCGCATTCTCTTGTTCTACATAGATAATTTGATGCCTGTTTTGCCACAACAGTTTGTTGCTTTCGTTGTATTTTCTGATCGTCCTCCCAATATGTGGTAGAACTATGTAGATGCAGCTTTGGTTTGTGGATGGAGTGTTGAATGTCTGTTTGGGTTATATGCACCGTTGCTTTCCTATTTACTAGCTTACTTTTGATATCAGGTAAAACCGCGCTGTCATCACTAGATGCGATTATGCTGATTATGCAATAAATAAATTAAAGTGATAGCATACGCATTTTTGTACTCATACCTAGGTATGTATGTGAGTAGGTATCCATCCAGATGTCTTGTGAGGTGTGAGCGAAATACGTATGTAGCTTCAGAGATGTAGTTCATATCTTGATGTGTGTAAAAAGCCGCATACAATATCATGGTGATGCAAAACTTTACAAAATAGGATACCAACGTGGAGAATAGATAATTGTAAGCACACACATGTAAATATGTATCTATATATGTATGTATTCACAAAAGTAATACCGATATTAGAAAGACATTCTATAACAAAAGCAATTGTTAATACGAAAGAAATTTGATGTGTTAGCATATGTGTCCTGAATAAGCCCGAACTATAGCTGAAATGCTCCCGAAAAAGTCTTGAACTAGTCTCGAACTATATACGAACTATAACATAAGGAATTGTTAATACGAAAGAAATTTGATGTGTTAGCATATCTGTTCCGAATAAGCCCGAACTATAGCTGAAATGCTCCCGAAATAGTCTTGAACTAGTCTCGAACTGAGCCCGGAACTAGGCCCGAACTAGGGCCAAACTGGTCCCGAACTATACCCAAAAAAGTGCTGAATTATCTCGAAATGATCTAGAAATTGTTTCGAACTAGTCGCGAATCCTGAACTAGTACTGAACTGACCGCGAAATTAACCCGAAAAAGTCTCGAACTATTCCCGAAATAGTCCTGAAAACGAGCAGCATTGGTCGAACAGCTGATTAGATTTGTTTTCATGTGTTCTACTTCTGAATTCATCTTGGTTTATGCATGGCGTTGTACACAAATTTTGCCCGTGCAATGTTGTTTACACATCAAAAGCCCAAGTGAAAATATGTTCAGTATTTTTTTAAATTAACGCCCTGCTTTTTATCTATACACTACTGCAGTGCATATGGCTAAAACTATGCAATGAAAAGTTGTAAACGGATACATTTCCGTTGTGAAATTCTCCTAGCAATTACTAAAACCATTTGGCACAGGAGAAAACACAGCCAGAATCAGTCACAAATTTTCTACAGCATACAGATTCCAAAACTCGCTATCGCTATTTTGGTTAGCTAAAAATTTCCAAAGAATAGCAGGTGCCTTAACAACATTCACCCACTAGTTAAATGCCCCTCATTCTGCCAAATTTGGCTGATTACAAATTGCATCTGTTACTTTTTTTTGTTGTAGCGAATTTTGGCGACGAAAATTTAGCGCAGCGTTGGTCAGAATCCCTGTTCGTCCTGGAGGGAAAGATGAGTTTCCTTGATTGTATCTTTCCCTTTGACTTCCGCCAGTGGGCAGTAATCTGAGATTCTTCTCAGCTCCTAAGTTATTGTGCAGCGAATTCTTTAGATTTATGGCAGAAGGACTCGGTAAAATGTAAGCTGCAGTTTGGGCTGCTTTCGTTGGCTTTAAAGCGTTTGTGTTCACAGCGTTACTCTATAGTGGGCTCCTAGCTAGTTCTAAAGAGTTTTACAACTGCCCTCAAGCCTTAATGCCATTCTATACTGCCTGATTATCCGACATAATAACAAAATCATTCGAGCGGTTTTTGAGTTTTTAATTCATTTAAGAAGCTGCACGACCTTATTAAAATTAAATCTTGGCAAATTTTATAATTAAATACATATAGTAGGTGTGTGTAAAGGCTTAACATTTTTGTTAAAAATTTAAGTTAAGACATATATAAATCAAATATAATAAATCTTGTCAAAGATTAAAATCTCATGTCAACATGCTAACAGCACTCATACAAAAACGCTACGAATGCAGTTTAAACTGAAAACCAACAAGCTTTCAAAGCAGCAACCGACACTCAAAAACCACAAAAACAAAAAACAATAAGTAAACGAGCTTAAAGAGCAAAAACCCAGCAAACGGGAGGGGGGCCTAAAAACGTCAGCAGAGAATTGCTTAATGCGCAGCGACACAGCTCTGTTATGGAGGTACATACATACATATTTCCATATACATACATATGTATGCTTAAAGGATAACGACAAAAATATTCAAAAAGCATTTGCTCTGTTTACTTTTTGCCCAAAAGTAAATAAGCAAAACTGCCTTGCCATATTGAAAAATCTAGTAAAAAATTCAAAAAGCAATTGAGCTTAAAATGCAAACATTCAGGCATATTAAGGAAGCATACCAAAAATTTTTAGCTTTTAAATACAAGGTACGTATAAGCCGGGGTGTTTGCTTGTGGTTGGTTGCACATACCTTTTATGGATATCCCATGCCTAGGCATCAGCTCAAAGACAAAGCAAGCGTGAGCATAATATTTGTATTGGATTACTAAAAGCCACTATAGAAAAATGCATACGCTCAAGCGAGTTGAAACATTTTGCACTTTCAAGCAAAACAATATAAAACATTTGCAACAAAAAAAAGGTTAACCTTAAAAGATCTACTTTTGTCCTCCCAAAAAAAAAAGGTCAATGTCTGCATAAGCGTGCATGCGTGTGACACATGTGTACGTGCCTGTTTGCACAAAAAAGGGTAAGACCCTATGTCTCTTAACAGCCGCACGACCGATAAATATATGTGTGTATATATTTGTATACATTACTGCACTGGCAGTTTTTTTTTCGTTTTTTTTTTATTTGCTCCTCTTTTAATAGCACACACTGCCCTTAAATGCCAGACAACAGTTGGTTTTTATCTCAACAGCGCCGCTTAACTGCTTTACCACTACAAATATACAAAATCGAACGAGGATTTTTTTTTCCATCGACAGCTTTTGACTAGCCTTTCGCCTTTCCTTTTTTTTGTTTTTTTTTTGGGGGGAGGGGGCGGGTTTTGCTCTCTTTTGTTAACAACCTCTTGCAACACTTAAACTTCATTTGTCTACATTAATGTTTGGCATTCGCTTAAGGTTAATGGATGTCAGAAAGTTTTAGACAACATGAATGCGTGAACTTATTCGTACATATGTACATTAGAGCGCGCACCACTTTACAAGCAAACAAAAAAGTTCATCGTTCAACACTTAGGCTGCGTTCACACAGGAAGCGGGGCCGAGGTTAGCCGTGCATATGGCAAGATTTTCCAGAAGCGTTTTGAAGCTGAAGACAAAGCATTTTTTGATTTAAAATGTATTTATTTTTTTTTTTAATTTTTCAGCTGCACTTCTCCGATGCAAACAAAAAAATCAAAACAACTAAACGTAGATCTACTTTTCATTGAAGCAATTTAAACAAATTAAACAAATATCTTAGGTGCTTTTCATTGAAGGTCAGTTTTGTGATATCTCTATGACCGATGCCATGGCAAAAGCTCCGCACCGCTTCGTTCAATGGGAACACCAGCAGCCGCGCTCCGCTCTTTCTTGCTTGGCTCGGCGCCACTCGGCATTCTGTGAGAACGCACCCTTAGTCTAACGTATGTTTGTAAAGCAATTTCGAAGAAAAAAAAATTCGGCGAAAAAAAAATTTGGGGATCGTTTTTTTTACATTTTACGGGGCCAAATTTAAATTTTAATTTTAAATTAAATCATCAAAAGTTGAAAGTTTTTTGGTGAAATTTAACTTATTAAATTGGGTTAGCTTGGTGTGGCATTCAGTGCAAATAACCAACTCACCTAGACCTTGCGGGTCCATTGTGATACCACTGCCAAACACAGGAACCTGAGTCACTATTTTCGAAAGAACCATTTTGAAGCTCCTATGAAGCGTAGGATTGGCTTTAGTCCTAAATCGCAAAATTCCGTAAGAGAGTAAAGAAGTGCTTATATAGCCTGCTCTGCTCTTGGCCAAAGACGGGCAACTGCAGAAGAAGTGTTCGACTGTTTCTTCCTCATCTTCCTCATCTCAACAAATTCTGCAATATATGTAGGTGAGAAAATATTCCAAGTCTCAAAGGGTGCCTACCAAAATGGCCGCTTACACAAGCCGTTACCATCGCAATATCCTTTTTTGAGTGACTGAGCAGTTCTCCTCTCCATTCCTTATCTAATTGTGTCATATAAGCCTAGTTGGTCCACAAGAGTCCTCCTCTAGGCACCACCTGTTGGCCACTTGAATCGTGTTATTTCTAATGCCTGACTTGCAGCTTGCCATGGGTATCCCAATTTTATCTCTGTTCTTACACAGGGGAACATTGATACCTTTGCTGGCTAGCTCATCTGCCCTGCAATTTCCATCAATATCTCAATGTCCCAGGACCCATACGAGGCTGGCCTTGAATATGTATCGTAGTCTTCGTTACGACAGGAGGTCCTTTATTATAGCTAAAACTTCTGCCTGATAAATGCTGCACTGGTCAGAGATTTGGACGGATAATTCCAGTCCTAATTACTTAGAGAAAACTCCATTGCCAACCCTATTGCCTAGCCTGGGTCCATCCGTGTAAAAATGTAATACCTCTCTTCGCCAAGGTCTTGCTGTTTGCCATTTTCTTCTTGAGGATATGTTCGTCTTAGAGAACCTATTTAATGTGTGTTTAGGGGTAGAGTAGTCGATTTCTTGATTGTAACTACCCAGAGTGTGAAGTATAAACGCGTATTCGTATCACCAATCCTTCCATAGCACAATCCTTTTTTGACCCCTGTGTTTTATTTGAAATCAAAAAATATTTGGAGTTCGCTAAAAGTTCTCAAAGTTTGCCACGTATTTTATATGGGGATAAACAAGTTTTCGTAAAAATGGTATAGAACTCTTTAAAATCAATATTTTTCGATCGAAAACTTTCTCTGACAGTACCCAATAACAATACCCAAGTGTTTATTATAACTTTTTTAATACCAGCGACTTTTTTTTACAGGCCCCCATTTTTTGAGGCTTTTAAGGGTTCTAAAAAACAAAAATTGTTAAATAAACAATTAGGTACGTTTATAAGAAGTCTCCTGCAGGACAATACAGTTTTCCGATTCAAAGATATTAATCTTCTAGAATACCACACCATTTCTACGGAAACTTCTCTCTAAATATTATTTTATTTCAAAAGAAAAAAGGGTCTACTATTTTTCGGTATGGAATAATCCTAAGGGGTGGGGTGATAGCTTTAAAATTCAGACTTAAAAATTTTGTTTTTTGTTTTTACCACCCTAATGTACATACATATATATGTGTGTATGTGTATGCAAGTACCAACGTAACTTTGTATGTAACTTTGTATTTTTGTGCGTAAATCAACCGCTAACTATTTGAAAATGACAAGTGGACTGTCGGTCTCAAACTGCTTGGCTGCGTTGTTTATTTGATGTGCTGTCATTGTGTCGGCTAGCTGTCGGCTTTAATATTTTATTAACAACGTTGCCTACTGCGTTCGACATGCGACTACTTCGCGCACTTTATAGACATTTATTTAACAGAAAAGTGAGTGAGTTTGGTTAGAACGTAAGTGGCTTTAAATTTTATATGGTTAGGTAACTCTAGATGATGTAATAGGAGAGTTACGTATTTACGGAGTACTCTAATGCGATTCAAATTTTGGAAAAGAGAGACAAAAATTCAAGAAAGTCCCGAATAGGTTTGGAGAGATCATGAAGAGAAGCCTTAGCGTTCTAAAGCAATTGCTGATTCCACCTCGTCGTCTTACACACAGCTACGGTAATAAGGTTCTAAAGATTCCTTTGGCAGTTTGATAAGCCAGTGTCTCCGTTCTAATAACTATCAAATTTTTCGCCGAGCTACGTAAATTTTCGACGTTAATGGAAACATGTGAAATTTGTGAGTTCATCAAGCACTAGCTGTTGCATAATATAACTATCTCTCTCTCGCCATTGCTGGCAGTGGGCCATTTCAAATAAGTGTTAGGCGTGATTGAACCGCAATCCAAATGAGTATGGGACCACTTCGTACCCATAGATTAAACATGGATCCATCACAATACACCAGAGGCTAAGGAACAGTCAAATCAGTGGAATTCTTCCAGCGAACATTCACCAAGGGGGACAGAGGTCATGGAAACAGTTTGTGGAGATACAAAAGGTATCTTTCACATCGATTACTTTGAAAAATGTAAAACGGTCAACTGTGGCTATAACTCTGAGTTGATGGATGGACGTTAATCCAAATTTAATATTAAGACTCTCTATAAAAAGTTAAATGTCGCTAATACGCTTTTGCATACCCGAAGTAACTACTACATATTTAACTGAAAAAGTAAATTTAAATTTATTTGTATATTCCACCTATTTACCCAGAGCTCCCCCTGACACAAACAACATTGCATCACAACACGTTATAAAATAATCATTTGCATTCAAGTTTGTATTTGTACATTTATGTACATACATACATGCAACTGACAATTTGCTTGTTGACTATTATTTTGTTGCAAGTTTTTTTTTTGCATACACATTTATCTTTAAAAGCAATTTAGTTGTTTTCTTTTTCCGGGAAACCACGTTTTTTACTTCGCGTAAATGTTGTAGTTTTTTTTTGCAGCGTCAACCAACACACATTTCACATGCAAATTCACGCCACACACACACATCACTTATACAGCTCGTAAATAATGTGGCTGCGCACGGCTGGCCTTCCTTCTCTATAGGTGTGTGCACCGCAGGGAGTATTTTCATTTACATTTGCGACAATGAACGCCAGGTGACATTTGACGCTGGTGAACCGCAACGATGTCAATAGTGCATCAGCGATAATAAACAAAGAGGTACATACATATGTATTTGTTAGTCGACTTGCACGTATCGTAAATAACTCAATGAGTTTTTGGGGTGAAAAAAGGCAAAAGAGCATGCTCGAAAAAAGCCATTGCATCAATCATTAAATGCTATCGAAATTATTGATTGTTTCGGCACAATGTTGCTAACTAGCAATGGACCGCAATAAAATATAAGCTGAATGTAATTAACACACAAAAAAATGCAATGGTGTTTTTTCCTGTGCTATATCAAACAAAGAAGCTGAGTTCATCAATTGGTATGTACATATGCTTCTCTTTCATGCGTAAACTGCTAGACTCATTTTAATGAAGTTTGGCACACAGATAGGTTATGGCCCGAAATAATGTATAGAATACTTTTAAGAGAGTTGCCACTTCTTTCGAAAGTTCTAATAAATATATTTGTCAGTTAAAGAAAATATTATGAGTACAACAGCGAGGATGTTAAACGAAAGGGGTTAAAAAACAAAATTCGGAAATATTTTTAAAGATGTTGCCACTTGTTTAAAAATTGAAGATCGATTAATAAATAAGCAAAAAATAAAACCTCACGACAATGTGAGTGTCAAACAAATTTCATTAAAACTCGATTTATATCGAACAAAATTCTTTGGGAGGGTTGCCACTTGTTCAAAAAGTTAAAAGCAATTTATTAAACAAATTAAACAAAGTATTTTAATTCGGGTAGCAAACTAGAGAGATTTAAGAAAGCTGTGTGTTAAAAATATTTTTTGAAGGGAGCTGCCACATGTTTAGGAATTCAAAATGAAGTCAATTAACAAATTAATAAAGATATTTTAATGCGGGTATCAAACAAGCGATATTTTACGAAAGCTGTGTCTATTTGGACAATATATTCGAAATTTGAAAAGGGGCTTGTCAGCAGTTTAGAAATTGACAATTGACAAGTTAAATGAGATCACAATAAATAATTAATTACTACTTTAAGTAATAATAGTACAATAAAAATGCCAAAAAAAAGAAAAAAAGAAAAAACTACTAAGAGGACTGCCACCTACTTAAAAAGTCAAATACAATTTGTATAATAAGTTAAATAAATATTAAAATAAGGATGGCGAATAAATGAGTTTTGAATAGTTTTATTTTCATAATATTTTGAAGAAGGTTGCCACCTGTTAAAATGTCAAATCCCATTTTTTAATAAGTTAAAAAAACGAACTCAATATGAATGTCAATCTAAAGAGGTATAAGACAGATTAGTTTATAAAATATTTCTAAAGAGGCTTGCCACCCAATAAAGAGTCAAAATTACATTTATTTAATAACGCCGGTACACAAAAAGAAATTTCGAGTGCGAAGGTTCTCTTCCTTGTAGGGCATCGAAAGAAAGAAAGTGACTGGTTCTTTACCCCGTTTTATAGGCCTGGAGTGGGAATGTAGTTTGAGAAATGGATTTGTCAATGAATTCATGGGTTGTTTTTTACTTAAACTGAAGTTTCGCTTATCCTTACCATTGATTCAGATTGAGTGACTCTTCGTACATGAATAATGAATTTATTTTTCCCAAATTTCAATCTATATATTCTGATTAGGTTAAATAAATTATAAAGACGACTGTTGTTTTTTTGACGTAGAATACGTCTTACCTTAAGGTATGGGGGCTATGTTCAAATGTTGTAGTTGTAATTTTTAGAGCTTCACAAAAACGCTTATTGCACGAGAACTAATAAAGCGATTTCAAAGAAAAGTGTGGCGTTTCAAAGATAAAATTCCAAACCTGTCGACAGATTCATTTTTGTAAATAACCAATTCGGTTTCTGTCGTAAAAACAACGGTAAACATTGCCTTATTTTGGGGTCAATTTTGAGCCTTTATAGTGCTCTAGCAACTTATTGTTGGCATATATAACTTTCATTTTCGGGATATAGGTTCTTTGGAGCAGTAGAAATATTATCGGGTACAAATTTTATATAAATTTAACAAATATTGAGCATTTTAAGGCAAAAAATTGTTGAAAAAATTTGCAAATTTTTTTCATTACCAAAATGCTCGAAAACCGCTCGAATGATTTTGTTTTTGTTTTCTTTAATCAAAAATTCAAGAGTTTTCCTTTCGTTTGGTATATGGGAAGTATTGGTTGATATCTTCTAAGTATGTTTATTTGTTTCAAATATATGGGCATAAATGATTTCCCGTACAAAAACACTTCGTCATCGTTTTGCAAACACGTGCATGCGTTGGAAGTGAGGAAAGGAGGCAAAAAGTATGTATGTATGTGTACGTGAGTACATATTTCGGCTTTTGATAAACAGATGGAGCAATATTTACATATAACCTAATCGCGTGTGTGTACATATGTAAATACATACATACGTATATATGTTGATTGCAGTTAATGTGGATCTGTTTCTATTTTTAGTAATCTATGTATGTCTATACATACATATGTACATACATATTATATATGTACATACATATATGAACACATGTATGCATAATACGCGAAGACTTTTCGAAGTGAAACAACATTTAGAAAAAGTCCAATCCAAGAATAAAAGTAAAGGTGAGGACGTACATAGATAAAGAAAAGGATAAAGGCCAAGGTAAAAATAAACACAAAAACAAAGTTGAGTAAAGATAAAGGCAAACATGAAGACCAAGGTAAATTTAAACACTTTAATTATATGTATAAGTGCAAAGGTGAAGGGGAATATGTATATGAAGAATATGATAAACATAAAAATAAAAACAAAGATAAATATAAAGAAAAAGATGCGGATGAGGATACCGATAAAAGTATAGATGAAGATAGAGGAAGAAAGATTAAAATAAAGGTAGTTGTAGAGAAAAGGATATAGATAAAGGCACAGAGACTCAATCTCGGAACTATTTCGGGATTTTAGGGATTCTAGGGACTTATCGATATAATCGATATTTTGTTGGTTTTTTTATCGATTTTGTTATCGAAATTTTTATCGATATTGTTATTGATTTTGCTATCGATATTTTTGGAACTTATCGATATAATGATCGATATTTTTATCGATTTTGTTATCTCTTTATTATCGATTTTGTTATCGATTTTATTATCGATTTTGTTATCGATATTTTTATCGATTTTGTTATCGATATTTTTATTGGTTTTGTTATCGATATTTTTATAGATTTTGTTATCGATATTTTCAGAACTTATCGATATAATGATCGATTTTGTTATTTATTTTGCTATCGATATTTTCACTTATCGATATAATGATCGATATTTTTATCGATTTTGTTATCGACACTTTAATCGATTTTGTTATCGATTTTATTATAGATTATTTATCGATTTTGTTATCGATATTTTTATCGATTTTGATATCGATATTTTTATCGGTTTTGTTATCGATATTTTTATCGTTTTTGCTATCGATATTATAATCGACTTTGTTACCGATATTTTTATCGATTTTGTTGTCGATATTTTTATCGATATTTTTATTGGTCTTGTTACCAATATTTTTATCGATTTTTCTATTGATATTGTTATCGCTTTTGTTATCGATATTTTTATGGGTTTTGTTATCGATATTTTTATCGATATTATTATCGCTTTTGATATCGATATTTTTATCGATTTTGTTATAGGTTTTGTTATCGATTTTGTTATCGATTATTTATCGAGTTTGTAATCGATATTTTCATAGATTTTTTTATTGATATTTTTATCGATTGGTTTATCGATATTTTATGTCGATTTTGTTATCGATATTTTTTTAGGTTTAGTTGTCGATTTTTTTTATCGATTTTGTCACCGATAGTTTTATCGGTTTTGTTATCGATATTTTTATCCATTTTGTTATCGAAATTTTTATCGATATTGTTACTGATTTTGTTATCGATATTCTCGATTTTTTTATCGATTTAAAAAAAATCGATTTTAAATTTTTTTTCCGTCTGGTTATCGATTTTGCTATCAATTTTTTGATCGATTTTTTATTTATTTTGTTATCGATATTTTTATCGATTTTGCTTTCGATATTATTACCGATCTTGCTATCGATTTTGTTATCGATAATTTTATCGATTTTGTTGTCGATATTTATATCGATTTTGTCATCGATATTGTTATCGGTTTTATTATCGATATTTTTATCGATTTTGCTATCGGTATTGTTATCGCTTTTTATATTTTGCGTTTAACAGCATTCGAACCCGAGTCTTGCCGAAAGTTAACAAATAGTAACAAGTATCTCTGCGCCCTTAGCTACAACCACAACATGTAAATGTGTTTTCAAATGTTCAGTTTGAATTAAATTTCTTTCAAGCGCTCAAACAATTTTATATTAAGTTTTTTCAATAAATATCTTTTCTGTTCAAAATTTCAAATCTTTAAATCTCAGTAAGCTGTAGAAAAAAACAATGGTATAAAATAAAAATAAAAATAGGGCTTTCGCTTATATTCTCATTGAGTTCTTTTCACTTAGAAGTATGTAAATTTGTAAAATTTTGGAAAAACCCTTTTTTTCTTAGTGTGTGATTTCGTTTTTGACTTGGATATGCTCTTAACCATACCACGTATTCTACGTTTAAATATAGCGGCTGTATCTCCGATACAGCCTGCAGACCAAGACGAAGGCGCTGGACTGTTCCTTTTTTTTTAACGGGACACATGTCTTAAAATAATGGTCTCCTTTTAAAATAATTTAAGAAATGTATGTATGTACGTGTATACAACATAGACTAGCTACGAAATAATGCTAGCCAGATTAGTTGAAATTCGACTTATTGACCTGGAAGTCGGAAGTCGGAGGCAGAGCTGTAAAAATTTCAATTCCGATTAGAAATCATTAATTTTTTTGCATTTTTTAATTTTAATTTTCTTAGATAACCCAGCAATTAATAATCAATTATAATGAAAAAAATCAAAAATAACTGAAAATCAAATAATTATATTAATCATGTAATTAAAAAGTCAAAAATAATTGCAAATAATCAAAAATAACAAAATAGCCATGTAATTGAAATTAATTAATTAATATATTTTTTTAAGTGATTAATTATTAATCATTAAAAAGTGCAAATTATGGTATTTAATCATTCAACGGTTATCCAAAAAGAAGATGCTTTAATTAGTAATCATTACGATTATTAATCATTATTTAACAGGTCTGATGGGAAGCATTAAGCGCCAGTTTTTAAATCAAATGTATTATTTTCGGTGATATAATTTATTTTCTTTCTCATTACATTTAAAATCATAACGTTAAACCGAACTTAATTCAGAGCAGAGCTGCGGGTAAAAGCTAATCATTTATAGATAAAACAAAAGCCATTTTTTACGTTCCTTCGACTCTTGTTGCTCAGAAAGGACAACAGAGTATTCCGATATCATCGGGAAAGCAAATGCCATTTGCTGTGCATCGTATTGGGCGACGTGGATCGATCAGTCCGAATATATCTTCTTCAGTCACTTGAAAACTGTCCTGCACCCATAAGAATAAATCATCAGCAAATCCAGAATAAGTGGGAATATTCTGTCAAAAAGAGAAAGAGTGAAAATTGAGATAGATAGATCTCTTTTCATAGTTATGTAATAATGAAAGAACCTTTTTATTTTTATAAGTGAATTCTTTCAATGGGCATTAAAAATACAAAAGAGGCATTTCCAGATAAAAAAGGTAAATTTGTAAAAAAAATAAGTAAAGAGGCTATGAATTGAATGTTTACAAAAAAGAACTTTTGTATAATTACAAAACGGTTCCCTTTTTCGACAACTTATCGAATTCTCAAAACTTGTAGCAATCAGAGAATTTGTGGTTCAGGGAGAAAACCAATCATCATGACTGGCAGAACAACTGCAAAACTCACATCTAGAAAGTTTACGTTTTAGAGGATGAAAGTTTTTTCTCTTAAATAAACGACGGGCGCCTGGAAATTACCAATTCTAGCCTGACAATGGCACAGCAGGCAAAAATAATTAAATATATGCTTAAGCCTAAATTGGCAACAAAAGTCATGGTACTTATCGCGATTTCTATAAACGGAATTACAACAAAAATCAAGGAATCAGGATTGTCAGTCGACCAAGAAGAGTATTTGGGAAATTAAATTCTCTAAAAATTTGTTTTAAACTTTTTTTTTACGAAAAATGTAAAATAAGCTTGCAAATCACAAAAAAACCCAAAAACACCTAAAATCCAAGATGGAGGAATGTTCCCATATGAAATTTAGGGGCAAGTCGGTGGATCAATAATCTACGTGTCAAATAGAAGTAAACTCCATAAAAAGTTCCCTACTACAAATTTTATATATATATATTTTTTTGAAGAAGTCTAAATTTACTGGGCTATGAATAGCTAGTGAAACCGGCAGTTAGTATTTATTTCTTAACAGTTCCTCTATCAGAACACTGTTAGCATTTATTAGACAAACTGATAGTGTATTTCATAGTTAGGGTTAGGGGCTATTTATTATAGCTTTTTATACAAAATTTCTTCTTTGTTACAGTGTTCCTTGGTATATACCATAGTGAATTTATTTACTACGCTAATTGTTCTGGCACCGTAAATAAACGTTTAACACGTTTTTATTTACTATTACTTATTTTTTTTTTGTAACGAAATGCTGACAAACTCAAAATCGCTCTGCGAAGATATCAACGAATAAAATTTTACGATGATAAGAACATTTAGCAGCGTATAATAAAAAAGAGTATAAAGATAGGTAGTATTACATTTATAAATAATTATTTACATATCTATAAAAACTTGTAATCGCTAATGAGTAGGTTTATGTAGGTACATATGTACATATGTATATGTAAGTACAATCTATGTATGTACATATGTACGTCTTGCCAAGAGAGTTAAAAGTAGCTACCCTGCAAGGAAATCCACTAGTGCCGAACTCGAGCTCCCAAAATGAATTTAGATCTCTGATGGGTACTGTCTTACCCGCGGGCAAAGCTCTTTTAAGCTTCCTTTATATTTTGTATAGGCCCGTGCAGAGTAAAAGCTCTCTCGGCGCATCGCTAATTTAGATCCACGACTAGTCTACTTTGCAAACGAACCTTTGCGGATATCATCGTGTAAAATTTTTGTTTAGAAGTAAAAAAATGTATTTATTTTGCTTAACTTTCTTTGACTAATCAGTTATTTAACTTTTTAAATTTAATAATTCACTGCCTTTTACTCTGCGTGCGTCTATACAAAATGTATAGAAAGCTTAAAAGAACTTTGCCCACGGGCAAGCCGAAGCCCACCAAGAACGGATAACGAAATAAATTTAACGATATTTTGTAAGTTTTCTGATAGAGAATTAAGGGAAAGTAAACTCGTTTTATATACATAGCCCTCAAAATGATTTTCAAAAACTAGAGGTTTTCAATTTTTTTCCTTTTTGATGTGTAAAAATATTTGCTCTCTGTTTGGGTAAAATTTGCGTTAACCCAGCAGAAAATCTGTAAGTGCTTCTTGAGAAATGCAGAATAAAATCTGTAATTTTTCATAAGAAACTACTGGTGTTTTTCAAGGGTAGTTCCAGAATTTTTCGGCACCAGTTTGGGACATTTTCGAGACCAGTTCAGGATGTTTTTGACACCATTTCGGGCCTTTTTTAAACTTTTTTGGTAACAAAATCAAATATCTCGAGAACTAGAACCATAACGAAATAAATGTTCCAGTATTTTGAAGCTTTTCAGACCGAGAAATCAGGAAAAATAGTCTCGTTTGATAAAAGGAAATACTTATAGCCTTAAAATGGCCTTCAAACTATTTACTTTTTGATACTTAAACATCCTTGCTCTCGGTACGGGTAAAATTTGGGTTAACTCAGCAGAAAATTTGTAACTACTTCTTATGTAACCTAGCAAAAAATCTATAACTTTCATTAGAAACCGTCTGCGTTTTTCGGTGCTAGATTGGGACTAGTGCGTCAACAGGTCAGGGATTTTACGGAACTAGTTCGGGACATAGATATTTCTTGACCTGAACACAGTATGCACTGACAGTTTGCAAAAGTTTTAATCTTTTTTTGTGCAAGCAATCCATGTCCAGGGGCGAAAGAACCAAAAAAAAATAAACAATTTTCTGAAAGTCATTACCTGCTGATTTTAGGTAAAAAAATTAAATGCGCCTGGGCCACACTGGAGAAGAGAAACTTACGCTACATATCTATTTTGTCTCATAACCAATATACATACATACATAGTAACATCCAATAAAATATCGATAACAAAACCGACAAAAATACCGATAACAAAATCGATGACAAATTCGATACAAATTTCTATTGCAAAATTTATAATAATATTGGTAGCAAAACCATTAGAAACACGATAAAAATATTGTTAACAAAATCGATAAATATATCCAAAAAAACGATAAATAACCGATAACAAAAATCGATTTGAAAATCGATAAAAATATCGGTAACGAAATCGATAAAAATATCGATAACGAAATCAGTAAAAATATCGATAAATAATCGATAACAAAGTCGATAACAAAATCGATAAATAATTGATATATAATCGATGTAATATCGATAACAAAATCGATGACAAGTTCGATAAAATTTTCAATAGCAAAATTGATAAAATGGTCGCAATATCTATACAAAATCGATAAATAATCAACAACAAAATCGATTAATAATCGATAACAAAATCGCTACATAATCGATAACAATATCGATGACAAACTCGATAAAAATATCGATAACAAAACCAATAACAATGTCGATAACATCGTTAAAAATATCGATTTCAAAATCGATAAAAAAATAAAAGTTAATTTTGTATTAAATGGGGCCTTCATAAGGAAATTTTTGATTTTAATTCGTCTTTTGATCTAATAACAACACGTAATGAACTTAAACAAATTAAATATTTTTTTAGTTTTATTGCATACAATTTTTAGCTAAAAAAAATAAAATTATTGAAAAGGAGACTATTTTCCTGAATTCTTCATCTCATCCTTACCTATTGTTACATTTATTAAGCTAGCTGTTCTCGTTTACGAGATATTAGATTTAATCACATAAAAGTGCATTTTCCATTCTATTTGTCGATATTCGCGAGTAATTCCGAACTAGAAATCTATTTTCCTAGCTGACGATTTTCCTGCAGGGATATACTTAGCTATCAATTCCTCATAATAACAAATCCGTCCATATGTATATACATACATATTTAATAATGTATGCAACGCAACTGATAGCTAGTGTGCATTAGCTTAAACAAATTTTCGTTAACCTACAAAGAGCATTACTAATCTTTACTATGCACGGAAATGTACACATTCATACATTGTCAAAGCAAGTACGAATTTTCATTGTCAGATAATAAAGAGAACTAGTAAATAGAAATAAACATTTTTTGTATGTTGAACCGCAAAGCAATTTAGCGAAAATGGTGTGTATGCGCTTGTGCGCTCAACAACTACGAAATGCTCATTGCAAGCGTCTCCGATTCGTCTTTTCAAAGCTCACCCAACCGCTCTCTACAAAGAGTCGCGTGAGCACAACAATTGCCGGTGGCTACTTCAATGGACAAACGGAGCCACCAAAACTCAGTTGCCTAGCAAGTGCTGAAATAGTAAAACGTGCAAAGAAGGTGCCCGGCTACGACACGCTGCCACAACGAATGGTGAGAGGAGGCAAAACCGCGGAAAGCGAGGAGGCAAAACGTGAAAAGTGCAATTCTCGCAGTTGTGGCGAGGAAATTGGAGACCAAAATAGCAAATCCAACGACAAGCGCTTTTGTGAACGGTCAGCAGCGTCAACAAGGGGCGAAACGACCAAGCTGATGGGCATGGAATCGGCGCGTATTGTGATAATCGGTGCCGGCGCGGCTGGCGTAGCGGCAGCGACACGCCTCCTGCAGGCTGGCTTTGAGAATGTATTGCTGCTTGAAGCTGAAAATCGCTTCGGTGGACGCGTACACACCATACCATTTGCGGATAATGTCGTCGATTTGGGTGCGCAGTGGTGTCATGGAGAGAAGGGCAATGTGATCTATGAGTTGGTCAAAGACTGCGATATGCTGCAGCCGTCTGGCACAATCTACGATGACTACAAATGCGTGCGTTCCAACAAAGAAGTGTTGTCCGAGGCAGTCGCCGATGCGCTCAAGTCGGTGGCTTTTAATTTAATACCAGCACACCAGGATGGCTTGCAAGGCTTCGAAGGTTCGCTGGGAACATATCTCACGGAGGCGTTTTGGCGCGATCTAGAGCAGTCGCCCGAGATCGATAAGACTGTGGCGCGTGAATTTTTCGAGAACTACAAAAAGTTCGAAAGTTCGATAGAGGCATCAGATCATCTATTCGAAGTTTCAGGGCAAGGTCTTTTGGAGTATTGGAAATGCGAAGGAGATATGCTGCTTAATTGGAAAACAAAAGGCTTCCGCAGCTTTCTGCAGTTCTTGATGAAAGCGAAGAAAGACTCCACCGACGATTTGGGACTGCTGAACAAGCGCATACAGTATAATGCACGCGTGCAAAGCATCGAGTGGCAAAAGTCGAGTGGCGAGGTGCATATACGTCTTTGGAATGGTGAACTGATCGAAGCCGATCATGTCATCTGCACTGTATCGTTGGGCGTGCTGAAGGAATGCCACAAGCAAATGTTCACACCCGCGCTGCCGCCTGCCAAATGTCGCGCTATTGACGGCCTCAAGTTGGGCACAGTCGACAAGTTTTTCATAGAATTCGAAACGCCCTTCGAGCCGCATGACTGGTCGAGCTTTTGTTTCCTTTGGTGCGACGAGGATTTGTTAGAGCTACGCAACTCTGACAACTTTTGGTTGGAAAGCGTTTTCGGCTTTTATCGCGTTACTTGTCAGCCACGTTTGCTTCAAGGCTGGATAATTGGACCACACGCACGTCACATGGAAACGCTACCAGAAGCGGAAGTGCTCAAGGCTTTGCTTTGGCTTTTCGAGAAGTTCTTCACTTTCGCAGTACCAAAGCCATTGAAATTTCTGCGCACACGTTGGTACACTAATCCCAATTTTCGTGGCAGTTATTCATTTCGCTCCATGTATGCAGCGGAGCTACGCGCCAACAACTGCGATTTGGCAGCGCCGCTGATGGATGAAAAAAGTGGTCGACCACTGCTACAATTTGCCGGCGAAGCAACGCATTCGCACTACTATTCGACGGTGCATGGTGCGGTGGAGACTGGTTGGCGTGAGGCACAACGCCTAACTGCCTACTACTTGGGTCATAATTCTCAACTGTAAAATCATAGCAAAGCAATAAATTGGATTGGAGTGAGGACGGATGTGACAGTAATAATTTTGACCTTTACAGCTTTAAAAGACCTTGTGTATGTTTTAGCTAAAACGAGAGTTTTTCTTGTGAAAATTTGGCCATGATTTTGTATTTTCTTTAAGTCAGAGAAGCTGTTTAATGCCACACTTGATTAACTATTTTAAATTACAAACCTTAACAATATTAGTCCTACTAGAGTATATTTGAGATGAATAAATATTTTTGTAGGTAAAATTAGTGTTTAGTTTTAATTACAAGGTTATCTCGACCCTGCTCTGGATTGCGTGTGTAAATGACTTTCTAGAGAAACTGGAGAAATTGGGCTGTAAATACTGCTTGCCTGTAGATATTGCATGCCGACTTATCGCTCAGGTAAATCGGGTGGTTAACTGGCTCAAAAATTTAACACTCTAAAGTTCTGAAGGGCTTTGACATCGTCCCTGAACGGTCAGATTACTGCGCTTTCGAAATGGCTCTCGGTAGCTCCTCCTCTACTTACATTCCCTTAAGAGAGTACTGGGTGGGACGGTGCCAATGCAAGAAGGGAACAGTGCATCAAAACTTGGAGGCAGGCTTGGTGGAGGTGTCTTTTGCGGGAGGCGCTCCATCGAAACTTTGTTCAGGCTCCTACAGTGTTTTTCAAGCGGAAATAACTTGCATCAAGGAAGCGGTAGACTCACTGCTAAAGAGTGTGGCGTCAATTAGGGTGGTTAGTATCTACTTTCTTAGCGGCTTTCAGGGCCCTCAATGATATGATGATGCGCCCGAGATCGGTAAGGGAATGGCTGTCCTCTCTATCAACCGCGTCGCAGTACTTCTTAATCAGATTCAGTTGGGTGCCGGGCTACAGTGACATTGAGGGAAACTGTATGGCTGACGACCTGCCAAGTAAAAGCGCAATTGATACATTGTCACCAGCTGGGACCGCCTCCGTCAACCTCTGGCTATCATGTAAGCTCAACGATCGTTGGGGTAAAACTAGGACATGCGAAATCGCCAGATCCTTCTCTCCTGGGGTGGAACGAGGCGGTGAAAGGAGCTCCTTATGCTTGCAAAACCTCAACTCTCGCTATTTATGGAGGTTTTGATAGGCCATTGTGCAACTAGTATTCACGCGGTAAGATTGGGAATCTCAACTGATCCCTTTTGCGGCAGCTGAAAATCAACACCGCTAACCACAACTGAATTTTTGTAGAAAGTATACCGTGGAAGTTTTCGACAGCTTAAGTTGCCAAAATCGGCATAGTTCTTGTGGGTTATTGCCGACTTTCAGCCCTCCTGGAAAAGAAACTTCGATGTTCGGAGAAAAAAAGCGCTTGATGCGCCGTACTCCTGTAAAACTTCGATGGGGAAATACTGGGGGCTACGATCGAAGATGATACCCTTGGTTTAATTGGCAGTAGTTAGGCCTATTTGGACCTATGGCGCGATAGTATGGTGGGAGATGGTTGAAACCAAATCCTGTTACTCAATTTGTAAAATGTGCAACGACAAGCGTGCCCATATACAACAGGAATAATTACTGAATGACCCGGGTGGCGCTAGAGACACTCCTAGACCTTTCCGAGATGGGATCTGGGGCACCTTCCAAAATTTTTCCTTTTGCCGAAAGATACAGGTTTGGAGCGCCATATAATGATTTCGATAGGAGCTGCAAAGAGATAGAATCTGTCCAACACTTCCTTTGCGAGTGTCATGCACTCCGTGTAAAATACATTAAATTTCTGGGGAATCACTTCTTCGAGTACCTAGACAGCTTAGGGAAAACACCATTAGAGGGTCTGCTAGGATTGGCTAGAGAATACGCTTTTGTGTCTTCCGAGTGAACCGAAGTAGTTCGGCTCGTGCGGTAGTCCACTGGTCCATCGGATCCCTGATGTTTTGGGCAATGCCTACCTCCTGATGGCGTTGCTCAGAACATACGATAAAAGTTAAGGTGGTTGGTTCTGTATCAACCCAACAAGTACGATATGACCAGTAGCAATTTTTGTGTTTCTTCACCGCAAGCACTTCGGCTTCGATCTCTTCCTTGCCCGCCCTTTTATTGAAATCGCCAAGCACGATTTTGATATCGTGTTGGGGGCAGCGCTCGTATGTGTGCTCTAAGCGCTAACATAGGAGATCCATGGACTCATCGTCCTTCTCTTCCTGCCGGCGTGAGCGCAAATGAGCGATATGTTGAAAAACCTCGCTCAGATGCGGATTGTGGATAGAAATTCAACCGCCATGGTGAACGCTCCATCACCGACAACGGTAGTACACGTTTCACGCGTTTTTCGCCTTACTGCGTGCTTTACACTTGATTACCGTGATTTCCGCCTTTGTCTTCTCGGGGACATCAACCAGCCGGACAAAGTTACGTTCCTCATTAAGGATTCCAATATTCCAAGTGAATTTCACTCACATCATAGTCAATTATATGTGTTCGGTTACAGCGCTAATTAAGCAGGATAATAAGATATATAAAATTTGATACGGCAAAAATCTTTGACCTGAATTAGGTATCACTTATTATAACCTCCTTCTTCTTATTCTCATTGCGGGGTGCTGTAACCGCCTTTGGCCGAGTTCAGTAACGCAGTAACGCTTTTGACCAAGTTCAGTAACGCAGCAGCATGCAAGTCGTTTATCTTCTGTGTCAACTGTGCCAATTGAAAAATTCAAGTGGTAGCAGAAGACACCTCCGAGTTGAGTAATTTCAATACTGGAGCGTCTGCGTCCATAGGAAGCACATGCGATCAGTCTAACATTTATTTTAAGGATAACATCCTTCTTCAAGAAAAAGGCTTGAATTAATCAAGTACCTACTCCAGATTTCTCCATAACTTATTATTTCCCTCAAAATCCAATCAATGTCAATTAAAGAGACCTATTCCGAGAAAATCCGTTTATTTGCATCAGACACGTAAATAAATACACTTTTTCGAGAGGCTTAAGAAAATAATGTTCTCAACCAAAAATTAATTGAATTTAATTAAATAACGTGATAAATCGCAAACACAAGCTGCTCTATGAAATTTGCCAACTCGATGAAATTGAGGAATGAACAAGCGATTAATTTAAGCCTGCAATATCATAGTCATTCTGGAATCCTCGTAAGAATTAATATGACAAGCCCTTCAAGTACACACCTATACACACTTAATGGCTCTTACTAGGAATGTTAATTCCGGAATACCGGGATCCCGGCCTTTTTAAGGTACCAAAAATATCGGGATTCTTGGCAAGTAATCCTGCGATTTTCGGGATTTGTAATTTGCACTGATGGCAATAATGGATACTCATTTTGTTGACCAGTATTGGCTATATTTCTTCTTTTAATTAAAAATTAATATTTTTTATAAATGTTTAGCTCATTATACATATAATACCGCACGATAGTAACTTCTAAACACAAATATCAATATATTCGCGAAAGCATGGGCCAAATATTGTAAAATTGAGTTTTTAGTTTTTCACTCTGACGTCAGTAGTTTAAAAATGATTTAAAAAATTCGTGCTTAGAGAAGTAATATGGGTATAAAATTTATGAGTAAATCCTGTAGAATTTAAGCAGATTCAAGTTTCTGGTGCAGAATGTCCTTATAATATTTCATAATTGAAATTTCGCAATATTTGTTTTTGAAAAAAAATATAAGTTAGGGACTTATATAAACTCGATAACATCCTTGAATTACGTCCTGCTAGCTTCATCAGCTTAAAAAAATTACCTATTCGTCCTTGTGAATCCAAAAAATTTTATTTTTTTTTTAATTCTAAAAAGCTTTCCTCTTACATTAGGTACCCATATTTTTATTCTACATTGCATTGAATTTGGTAAATAATTTTTGGAATTAATCGTTGCTTTGAAATTACAAAGTCCTTTAAAATAAATCCTAAGAAGAGCTTTTCAAACAATATAGAAGCAATTTTTTCGATTTAAGTTGTTGAAAAGTAATGAATATCTAAATCCTGGGACTCTTCCCGAGATCCTGGGATTGTGATAACGACCTCCCAAAAATCCCGGTATCATACATATATGTATGTATGTATGTATGTAAGTATAAATTATGAAATCCATTTTGCTGAAATGCGCAACCATGCCATGCTTTACTCCTGCGTATGCATCGCATATTTAGCACACCTGTTTGTAAGAAATTAGCTAAACGCATGGTTATGAATATTTATGAGGTCATAGAGTATTGTTGATGCCGACAAGTACAACAAATCAACTATGAGAGACAGCGTATATATATATATATATATATATATACGTATGTATGTATGTACTTAATAGCTGCGGAAATAGCGTAAATTGCGCAAATCACGTTAGTTAAAAGCAATAAATCCCTTACGCATAATCTACTCAAGTGCAATGTACGATATTGTAACGCATACGCCATGACAATTCGTTAAAGGAATGGCCCATAGCTATCAAACGTTAAAGGCATAGGTATTATAACTATGTAAACATATGCACTTGTATGTGCACATGAAAGTTATATCTCAGTTTGGACATCAACGTTTGTGGTTTTGGGTATTTTTCACTGCGGATTTCACAAGACGAACGACGCGCACTGCAATATTTCGTGGACTCAAAATTGTGTAAAACTGTTGTCTTCAACTTTTATTTTTTCATTGCGCTTCCTAAGGGTGAAATTTTTTATTGTGCCCCAATTGCTGCAAAATATAAAAATTGGGATGAAATTGTCACACGATTGGGACCAAGAACAAAAGGTATGATCGAAACTAAATGTCGTTCTCGTAGTTTTGTTCACAAGAACGCTTCAAAACCAAAACCGAAATGAGAACAAAACTTTCGAGAATGGTCTCAATGGGAATTATGTAAGAACAAAACCCTGTGGAACGTTGCCAAGAAGAACAAGATTCGAACAATATTCTCTGGAACATTTCTAAGAGAACAAAATGGGAACAAAAGTCTAAGGATCTTTCTCTCGAAGAACAATTTGGGAACTGAGAGAGAACGAAACGGGAGCAAATTATCTCTGAACTATTTGCGAAGAAAGGAAGCGAGAATAAAATTTTGCGCATAGCCTTCCATTAGTTTGAAATGTTTGAATATTAAAACTAATCAAAAATTAACTGAAGCAAAATTATTCAAATAAAGTCAACGAAAGACTTAACACACGAATCTTTGTTTTGTAAAAATTATTTTGAAATCAGCTTTATTGTCAATTTCGAGGGCTATATCTGACTAAAATATGTTCTAATATGATGGAGAACGGCGAAGGTTATTCTCTTGTCGAAGTGAGTTCGGCGTAGACACATGCATGCGAATGACTGTAACTACACATACAGGGTGATTCAATAAATCCGCAAATTTTCTTTAATAAATAAAACTCAACAAATTTTGTCGAAATGATGGCAGCACTCACATTTTACATTACATTACATTTACATTTTACAAAGCATCCAGGGACACTATTAAAGGCTTCAGGTATATGAAGAAAGATACCTATAAAATATTTCATAATTTTTTCGATTTCCAACATTTCGTTAGGAAGAACTGTATGGACTTACCCTTCACATAGGCGTGTTGATACGTTGATATAATTCTTTAATACAAAGTAGAGAACCCTTACAAACATTTTTTTTAAGTATGACAGATCAAAAATTTTGCTTAGGAAAGCTAATAATTACTTGGACGTGCCTAGATGTCCTAGGGAAACAAAAAATTTTTGACAAAGACAAAAAATGTAAATCCTAAACACGAATTTCCCGCCCACTCATCAATCAAAGGAGCATAAACAAACAAGCAAAGTAAGTGGCTGTTGAATGGCAGTTGAGGATTGCAGAAAATTAAATTCAATTAACAGTAACTATGAGATGAGTACCGTCAAACAAAGGCAGCAAATGCGGAAGTTGAAGCGGAAGTACGCTGAATAATTTCTCAATTTAATGGCAATGCACAATGCGAGCGAGCAACGCTCTAAGAAAACAGCGCAGTAAAACAAGCAACAACAAGAAACCTGCTGGCTGACAGACGTGGATGATGATAAAGGTACGAGTAGCAAGTATGCGTTGGCATTTCTTCACGCTCATGTGTTTGTGCGGCAGTTGATGTTGGCGTACCATTAACTATGGCAGTCTACTACAATAACAAAAGCATGCTGGGCTACATAGCGTATGTATGTATGTCCACGGATAGTTAGCGGAAGCGGAATTTCTCAATGTCTGCGTAATTTGATACATTTCCGGCGTTATAAAGAAGGATCTGTTGATGGCGTCGTCAAGATGACAATAATGACGATGAGCAAAATGGAAGGATTTCAAGAGCGTAGGGCGCTTTAATGTGATACGAGTGAAGAAGCTAGTCGCAAAGGAGCGGTGAGGCTGATAGACTAATACACAGCTGCCGCAAATCGAGTAGATACTGGCTATGAAATGCCTGCTGAAGGTGTGTTGAAGGAGCAAGAATGAAGTTGTCACTAAAGATGGAGCCGCAAGAATGCTGAAAATCAAGAAAGCACTGCTGACACATAGCGCGAAAGCGGTGAAGTGATAATAAATATATGTATGTACCTACGAGTAGTAAGTAAGTAAGGTAAGCAGTCATTGAAGAGGATATGCTTACTCGAATAGCACGATATTGTGGCGTCGACGAGCCACGGGGATGCATAGACACGGCAGGAGCGCGCTAAACCACTCAAGTATCCCTGTGAAGCGTTACAAACAACTTACGCGCGCATAACTCAAGTAACATCAAGTAAAGCGGATTATAAAAAAAAAGTCTTAAGTGAACAGGTTGCAAATAATAAGCGTTGGATGTATGTATGCTTGTGTGTGTGTGTGTGTGTGTGCCTCTATTATGGCAGCCAGAACTGTTATAGCGGAAAACTACTTGACGCCGAGGTGACATTTAATTTCAACGCTTACTCAAGTTAGTGCGTAGGTACACTTCAAAAAGCGGAAGGCACAAAAAGCATTAAAATGGAATTTTCACAAACACATACACACAACAGTAGAGTATAAGTAGTGCTTATAAGGTGCTTATACATATGTACATGCCAGCCAGCATTCAAGAAGTTGGCAGTTCAATATGTTGTAACATAACGAATCGGAAGAATATTATACGGGTATGTATGTGTTAATGTGCTTAAGGGGCCAAAATAACTCACTTGCTGTCCAATCTCCATCATGAAATGAGCAACGTTACAAATAATTGCGCATTCAATGTTACATTGGTATGTCCATAAACGTGTTACATATGTATGTATGTACGTACACAATGAAGTTCTTTCGATTACGTTGCGGAAATTGTACGCTACAGTTAATCGTGACACGTAGCCACTCAGTCAAACTCATTTCAAATGCGGAAATTAGCCAGCGACATGTCACAAATACTACAATACATACATATGTACATGTGTCACATATACATATGTTTTGCGCCAAGTATTGTATGGACATGTATTAGGTGAAACTTCTTTTTAATAAATCAATACAAGTGTGGCATTTCCTTGCTAAGGTCTCTAAAATTAAATTTATTTTTGAAAATCTCATTAACATGTTCAATGACTCTGATTTCCGGATGTGTGATTTTGTACATTGAATATGACAAAAAGTAGAGGACATTTGATAAATTGGGTAGGCAGTGGATCGGGGATCAAAATAGCAATAGCAATACAGATAAATTTGGCATCCTAATTTTTAAGAATGAGAAGAGAATGACATTGGCAGTAGAAAGCTATTTTTTTTTCTTTCATTTTTATTATGAGATATTTTCAGCCAAGGTTTAATAATAAAGAGAACTAGTTTTAGAGAACGGTATGTGGACAAAGCTGTACCTCAATTTGTTTTACCGAGTGTTACAGAGTTATGCTGATCCCTTTGTATATATCTCAGAACATGATGTATTTTTGCGCCAAATTTTAACTAACTCTGTCATTTCAGTATATCTAGTATTTTTGATATAAAAATGCATTTTGATGCACTAGAAACATTTCTGCATAAAAATAAAATTTTGAAAAAAGTGGTTAGGGCTCGATATAAAAAAAAAACATATCTTTCGTAGATATGTAGACTTTATATCTAAGAACATGATTTTAGTTTCATATCAATGCTAAATTGGTTTTTGTTCAACATAGACGAAACAGATGTACATAAATAATATACAAATACAAAGTAATTTGGTGTAAATATGAAAGATAAAATTAACTAATTGACTAAGTAAAATTTTATTTTTAAAACAGTTAGCGACCATCTTCAAAAATATTTTGGAGAAAGACTTCCTGTAGGCAATGCGGGTATCTAATCTCAAACATTTAAACTGGTACAACCGCTTCAACAAAATTTTAAAAATAAATCTTCAAAAGTATTTTAAAAGTTAAGCTTAGGTACTTCACTTCTTGTTTGACACCCATATTAAACTATTTCGTTTAACTTAATAAAATTTAATTTGAATTTCTAAACGGGTGGTAACCATATTGAAAACAAAACCTCTGTTAAACCTCTCGCGCTTAACTCAAATTGTAATGAAGTTAATTTTAAATTTCAAAACAGGTTGCAACCATTAAAAAAAAAATTAAAATAAACATTTCTTTTGATTTTAAATTTCATACCAGGTGGCAACCTTCGTCGAAAATACTTTCGAAAGAATCCTTTCTTAAACCTCTCTCATTTGGCGCCCATACTATAATATTTTATTAAACTATTTAATTAAACTGATTTTGAATTTCTAAGCAGATGGCAACCCTCCTAAAAATCATAATCGAAATAAAGCTTTCTTAAACCTCTATCGTTTTATAACCAAATAAGAATATTGCATTTAACTTGTTAATTAAATTGATTTTCACATTTTAACCAGGTGGCAACCCTCGTAGAGTTTATTTCGAAATAATTCGTTTTAGAGTCACTATCGTTTCACATCCGCAATGCTGTAATATTTTTTTAAACTATTACTTAATTATATTTAACTTTTAAAAAATGTGGCAACTCTCTTAAAAAAAATCTATATGTTAATCCACGTCATAAATTATTTCTGTGCTAAATTTCACGTCCAGCGGCTTTAGTGTGAAACAGCAACAAACATATCGCACACCGTCTTCAAATGGGGCACAACTCAAAATTACACGTTTGTCAGAAAATGCGAAAAACTATATCTTAGCACATGATAATCATATCGGCAAAGCAGACTTTACCTTCGTTGTTTTTAACAAATTATAACAAAAATTTGCTCCGGATTTTGCTGAAAGGTAAATAAAAACTCTGTGTACATTTTTAGCGCATAATTTCCAAAATGCCAAATTTTGAGTAGTGTCTCTTTTGTAGACGGTCAAAATCATGAAATTTTCATATAATTTTCTATAAAAAAAAATCGTTTCTTACGAAAATAAGAATATACCTGATTATCTCTAATTTCGGAAGAACCCCTTGATGGAGTAATACAGAATATCTTACCTTGAAAATAAGCAACTCTAGCTTCTGGTTCAGGCTAAGAATCTAATAACTTTTAGTCAGCTCAACTGAAAAGTGTACCTCAATCAGATTAAAGTTATTTAATTTCGTGTACCATTTTATGCGGAATAAGTACTCATCTTCTCATTAAATTCACAAAAAAGTTTTTCATAACTGACTGACTCTTTGAAATTTTTTGGTTGTTTACCGTAAGTACACATTTGTCTTTGCTTTCGCTCCTGTAAATTTCAAATGGCAATCAGAATTTTCAACTGCATTCACTAGAACTGCTGTCTCGCGCTCGAGTAAAGTTTGTTGGCGCACTTTTAACTAAAGTTCGTTCCTGAAATTGTAATGAGTATTTACTTTACCAATTGTAATTAAAATATTAACGAAATTCCTCATCAAAAACAGCAAAAAATTAATACTCATTTGACAATATACTCCCTTTCGATACATACCTGAGTAGATGTTTACAAATATGTATACATATGTATGTACATATTTCGAATGCTTTAGTGCACTACTTGCAAGCTGCGTTGGCGCGTGGCACACTTTTCCGTTCAGTTGGTCATTCGCCACTAAACCGAAGAGGAAGTAAAAGATGAAGGATGGTTACGGTGACCAGATTATTGTGGCCAAAAATCGGAACATTTCTAAAGTATTGAATTCGAACGTACAATTTTGTTTTTAGAATAAAAATGGCTTAATACAGTTATATTTAAAACAAAGCAAAGAGAAAAAAATAATTAAAAATGTGACTTATGAAAATATAACTTACTAAAAAACATTTAATTTAAAAATTTGAAAATTTGTAGAACATTTATAAAAGTTCGACGAATCTGAATGAATGTTCATCACGATTTGAAACATTTTAATCAGATTTACTAGAATTGTTTTGAGTATGCAGTTTTGAAGCCAATAAAACTTTAGTATAATAAAGCGCAAGTTGGAAGAAGTTTGGTCTTACCATTGATTTTGAAAATTTTTTGTTCGCGCATTTTCTACCATACAGAGTATGTTGGACAATTTTTTTTTTTATGGAGAAAATGAGCAACACCTACCGCAAAATTTACCAAATTTTAATGATAAGTGCTAGCTACTTAAAATTTGCACTTTGAATTGAATAGGTTACAAAAATGCATACTCAGAATGTTTCTAAGTAATTAATTAAAAAGCTCAAAATTTTGATGAAACTTTATCGAATTTTGCAAATTTTGTCTTTGTTAAATAACGAGCCACACTGTCATAAAAAGTAATAAACATTAAATAATCCAAAGGGGAATAGCCAAAGAAAACTAAAATGTGTCTTCCCTATTTATGTTTTTGTCACTTCTTAATCGGTCCCGACTTTTAAAAAATATTCAGCGGGACAATTTTCTCAAAATCGATACTGCCCGCCAAAATTGGTACGAATGGTCACCGCAAGGATGGTGGAAAGAGGCAAAAAAGTGACCAGGTCTGGCTGGCTGCATGCCGTCGTGCCAAATGACCTTTGTGTCGGAGCGCAGTTTACCAACTAATTATGGAAATGACTCAACTTAATTGAAACTTTCATGTAAAAAAAAAACTTAAGAAAAAATGCAAATAAGCAAAAACGAATTTGAAAAAAAAACAACTATAATGTCAAATAAAACAGCGAAAGTACTCATTCATATAAATAACTATGTAAATGCCATAAAATTGCAAATGAAGAAACTACCTGAATGACAAGCGGAAATGAATAGTTGCTTCGAGGTGCATGACATTTATGTCGTTGCATGAATGAAAAGTAGGAAAAAAACTTATTAAGTAAGGCATTACAATATTTGAAAAAGAATTTTTTCAAGTTCTCTTTCGCCATGCTTTGTTGACTGCGCTAATAATATTTGATATGCTCGGTTGCTTCTTAGTAAGTAATTCAAGCGACTTGTTTAATTGTTTGATTGCACTGCATTGTTTGATTTGTTGAAAAGACGTATTCGAGTGAATTATTATGAGTAGTATTTATGCAGCAGATGCACATAAATAAAAATGTATGATGGGCAGAATTTTCTCCGTAACCGTTGAAAATTTTTTTCGAGATTTTTACAGGGAAGTTCTGGCAACTGTATTTCAAATCGCCACAGCCTTTCGAAAGACAAAATAAGACACTTAGTAATTCTGGCAATTATCTTTCGAAAGACTAATTGAAAGATCTACTAAAGAGGAAGTATTCGCGTTATTCTGCTTGTATTCATGCATTTCTAAAAATATATAAAATCTAAAAGTTAAAAGAAAATAAGACTAAAAAAGAAGGCAAATTATTCAAAAAAAAAGAAAAATAAGTTTCTAAAGCTTAACGAAAATTTGAAAATATCTACTGTTATTTTTAAAACAATAAAATCTAAAAATTAAAAGAATTTTTAAATTAAAAAAGAAAAGAAAATATGTACATTAAATAAGTTTTTAAGTACAAATTATATTAAAAATATATGTTTTTTAACTATCAAAACATAAAAAAAGAACTAAAGTAAGGAGAAAAATACATAAAAAGTTTCTAAAAAATAAATGATATTAAGAACAATTAAAAAAAAATAAATTGTACTAAAGAAAAGAAAAAAACACGTAACATACATAAGTATGTAAAAAATAAATAAAATTAAAAATATATTTTAGTTTAACAATAACGAACTTCGGATCTCCCGAATGGCACACCAGTGCTTTCTTCACTCGGCTATTGCGACTGTTGCAGCAGGCCGAGCAAAATGATAAACATCGCCATTCGGAACATGCTCAAGTGCTTTCTGTCAAAAGAACTTTCCACCATAAAAGTTGGCAAAGGAGCTTTCTTTGTAAGACTTTCGTGCCAGAATAAACAAAATCATTCAAACTAACTTGCCTACTGCCTTTCAATTGTCTGACAAAAGACTTGCAAATATCTTTAATGTTTTGTTTTTCAAAAAATGTTGTAATGGTTTCGCAATTTTGTGTCCTTCACCTTTTTTCAGAAACATTTCGACGTTTCCTCGGAATTTTGTTGGAACCGTTTGGAATTATAATAGGCTTTTTCATTTTACATTTTTTTGGGGGACCTTTTTTAATTTTTCAAAATCTTTCAACTTTTTATTCCGGATTTCTTCGTGATCGTTCAGGATATTTTCGCAGTCTTTCATGCTTTCCCATTTTCTTGGGGACCACTGCGACTAATTTCGGGACTCTTCGTGCTTTATTTTTCAAAAACGTTAGAGATTTCTTACGAAATCGTTCATGCTTCGTGATTCTTTCCGACTTTTTGAAAATTTCTTGGGGTATTTTCGGAAATATTTCGGAATATTTGCATTTCATTTTATGGACATCCAGAATTTTTCGGGATATGTCGGGCTTCGAAATTTGTCCAGACTTTTCGTGATTTTCTCGAGATTTATTTGGGACCGTTCAGATGTATTTTTCGTGATTTTCATACAGTTTTCCCGAACTTTTGATATATTTTTTTAAGTTTTCTTTTTTTTTTTTAGTTTTGAAATTTAACGGTTTTTCGGGTTGTTTATGAATTTCTATTTGAAGGGGCCTGTCGAAATTATTTGTTAACTATACTTCGGTCCGCCTTTGGAGTATTTGTAAAAAAAAAACCATTAATATGCTGGGACAAAATCAGAAGAAAGGAAGTGAAGCAGGTGTTTTATTATCTTCCTTACACAGACAGGGGCCGTATTTTCAGTAGTCCATGATATTTATGGTATGAGTTCTGTTCCGCATTTAGGGCCGGTTACTCAATGGGCCTCATGCATAAAATGTGAGTTTCAGCTCAGACTCAATTTTTGCACCAAAGAAGTGAGCTCATGCTCAAGAATTCGTACTAAAACTGGATTCGACTCAACTTACTTAAGCTCACTTTTTATGCATGAGGTCTAGTTAACACTAGCTACAGGTTAACATCGCTATCGACTCGTTATGTGTTATGGACGCGTTCATGTCGATAACGATGTTAACCTGCAGCTGGTGTTACCCAAACATTGAGTAACTGGCCCTTTGGCTCTGAAGCGGTGCAAGTTAATTTTAATTTGGCACAAAATTCCGCTAAAGCAGTGCACTGTTTTTTTTTCATTTCCTAGGCAGCCCGCTCATTTTGCAGATACAGAATCCGTATAATCTAGGGGTCTTCCTTCGGAGAAGAGTCCGCGCCATTTAACATATTTTAAGATAGTGCAAGTTTTCACAGTGCCTTGCAATAACTTGTGCCTAATATCAATACCATTAAAACTGAATTTTTAGTTTAAGAATACTCGATTACTTAATTCGTATAAATCATTTTTCACCATTAGAAGTACAATAATTGTCTTTATAACATTATTTTTGAATTTTTTGAAAAATTAAGTCCTCTTGCCATCTGCCATTTTTAATTACCCAGTTAAAAGAAGGATATGAAAACGGCTTCATTAATTGACACTTTATAAATTTAGCACGTCAAAAATATATAAATTGGACATTATCAGCTGATATGCTCATACATATGTACATACAAACACAAACTCATGCACATACTTCCACACTAGTGCATAACTCAACGTCAACACATAAATAAATTGCCACATATTGCACGCGAATCTTACACCCGCACAGAAATGAAGTTAATTAAACTGCCATAAAATGTTTATCGTTGCCAATAATGGCTAAAAAGTGAACATCAACACAGCAAATTTCTGAAGTAAAAGTGGTACGAGAACGGAATGAACAAAAAAATGCTGAGCAAAAACTGAAGGAGAAATTGAACAGAAGAGAAGGAAGAAGCAATCATTTCGATAGTATGTATGTTAAACAGCAATCAAGTATGAAACTGGAGTATGGCCGAAAGTGCACTCGTATAGTACATTAGGTTGCCTCACGCAAAAAATAGTCACTGCTTACAGCAAAATATTTTGTCTCAATTTAGTGTTATTAGACTGCATTGAAAATAACTCTAAAAATCGGAGTTTAGGTGGGAGTTTTTTTTAGAGATTTGCGTAAAAGTTTTCCATCCTTTGGTGCGGTATCGAAGGTTCTTTTCACTGGATCGTCGCCATCTAAGCGTACGACACGTACAAGATAACGCAATCGTTTTATCTTGATTCTTGTAATAATTTCCCTGTCATCAAAAAGCTCGCACACTTCGCCTTTCCCTCTTTAAGACTCGTCTCCAAAGAAAACAGAGCCATTGATCTTGCGTAGAATAGCTTTTTGTCTATTTATATATTTAACTCTGGATGTTCTGCAAGTAGGCCTAAATCTACATATGTATGTACCATAGAGCTGGGAACTTCATCCGGATTTTTCAACTATCCGGTTAAACCGAATATTCGAATATCCGGATACCTAAATGAAAAATCCGGTTACTCTGGAAGCTAAGATAATATTCGGAATTTTCATTTCTTAATAGCAGGCGCTCATAAATGGGTAGTAACAAATTTTCTATCTCTACGCACAAAATTGTTTTTATAAATTTTTAAATTTCCAAAATTCTACTTTAGAATTTGGAAAGGCTTTCTACAAACCAATTAAAAAGTTCAAAAAACAAATTTATGCGTATAGAAAACTTGGTACTTCATATGCATCAGCGCCTGGTATTGGGAAATTAAAGTATCGTTTCGTAAAAATAAAAATAAAAAATATAAAATTTACCGCGAGAGTTTTTTCATGGCTTTAAAATATCATGGACGGAATAATGAAAGCTGTTAGATACTTTTGGTCGTGGTGAATGCCTTATCAAATTATAGCATTTCCAAAAAAGTGATGACAAGAATAGTCCCACTTGTTTATATTGTGACAAAACGATACAAAACAAAGGGCCAACTTCAAGTCCGTCAAGGGCTATTTCACTCTATCGTGTGCATAATTGAATTCACGAATATTGTTAGTGAGTTTGTTATTTTTTTTTTTTGATATCCGAAAATATGAATACTAACCGGATCTTCGTAAATCCAGATATCCGAATAATTGCACTAACGAATATTAACCGCATATCCATACTATCCGCATTTTATTCGTGCCAACGCATAATCCGCATGGATATCCGGATATTCGAATATGCGGATAGTCCCAGCCATAATGTACCTCATAGCTATATAAACAAAATATATACAAATTGATACACTTTTCTTATAGTTAAGCGGTACATATTTTAAGGCTTCGTTTTCTGCATAAACATCCGCAGAGTAGTTATCATCTCGCATTGGTTTAATGGAGGAACATGAGCTTCCGTTCTATGAATTGATATGAGTTGTCCTTCGCGGCACCTATATTACGCCACCACTATATGGATCACCCTGTATACTACAGTGACTATTACAAGTGTTCAAATGTTGACTTTTTTAATAATATTGTTCCTGCTTCATACAAAACCAAACTATTTGCTATAGAAAATGAGAAAGAAATTTTAATTTGAAAAATATTTTCGGTATTCACGTGGATCCGGCTATCAAGCCACCTGGTTATGCGATTATTTTTTATTAAGTTTACAACAGTTATCTGTGCAAGTGTGAACACCCACATTGTGAATATTAAAACAAAATAAAAAAGTAACATGTGAACACTCGTTTGAGTCACTCTATGTGACTCATAATTTCATAATTTCTGCTTTCAGTACATTTTAGCCGCTTAAATTTATGAATAGGATACGACCAGGCTAGACATGAAAATGATAAATGCGTACCTCTTATAGTGCCTTACTGAAAGCAAACTTAAGTTTAACGTAAGCTTTGGTACTGAAAGTTTCCACAAAACCCCGCATAGTTTTAAATAGTTCCAAAAATTCTTGAAAAAATTTCCAAAATTTTACAAAATTCCTAATAAAAATACAAAATATTCCGAAAAGTCCCAAAAATATCCCAGGAAAATTTTGAAAATGCTCGAAAACACATACAACTTTGGATGCATTTGAACATTAAAATATAATGGTTTATCAAAAAAAAAAAAATTGCAAATAGTCAAAGAACGATGTCAAAGCCGTTGCTTCTAAGCCAACAGAGATTTCAAACTTAGTAAAGTTTTTTATTAAACTGGAAGTAGAATATTGCTAGGCGAGCTGTGTGTCAACTAGTGAATCTATAAAAAGATAAAGAAGTGGTTCAATAGCCAACACTAACAGTTGCGTAATATATTATAAAAAATATTTATCAAGTAATTAGAATAGTACCACAATAAGGCAAAGTCGCTCAAATGCTCTCAACAGCTGATAAGTAAATCATTTCTTCTACCTCCACCATTATCAACAGTATCGCTAACTAATATCTACATACATATGTACAACCACTTCAGCCTATCTCAAGATTCGCCAACACTTCTCCCAGATAATAGTCGGTTAAGCGTTTCGCCTCCCGCCAACCACTCTCTACCGCGCCATGCACCGTCGAATAATAGTTTGTATGCGTCGCCTCACCGGCGAATTGCAGCAATGGTTTTCCACTTCTTCCATCCGTCAGCGGCTTAGCCAAATCCGCGCTACCTGTGCGTAGCTCTTCGGTATACATCGAACGAAATGAATAGCTGCCGCGAAAATGGGGATTACTAAACCATTGTGTGCGCAAAAATTTCACAGGCTTTGGCACATCGAAAGTAAGAAACTTTTCAAAAAGCCACTGCAGAGCATTGAGAACCTCCGATTGAGTTAGCGTTTCCATGTGACGTGCATGCGAACCGATTATCCAGCCTTGAAGCAAACGTGGCTGACAAGTAACGCGAAAAAAGCCGATTGCGCCCTCCAACCAAAATTTCTCAGAGTTGCGTAGCTCTAACAGATCCTCATCGCGCCAAAGGAAGCAAAAGCCAGGCCAATCGCTTTGTCCAAACGGGTCTTTAAATTCCATGAAAAATTTATCGACTGTGCCCAACTTGAGTCCGTCAATAGCACGACATTTGGCAGGCGGCAGCGCTGGCGTAAACATTTGCTGATGGGTTTCCTTAAGCACGCCCAGCGATACAGTGCAGATGACATGATCAGCTTCGATCAGTTCACCATTCCAAAGTCGTATGCGTATGTTGCCATTTACTTCCTTCCACGCGATATTTTGCACGCGTGAGTTATACCGTATGCGATCGCCAAGTATGCCCAAATCAGCTACATCGTCTTTCCGCGCTTGCATGAGTAGCCGCAATAAACTGCGGAAACCTTTATCTTTCCAATTGAGTTGCTGATCGCCTTCACATTCCCAATACTCGAGTTGACCGCGCGCAGAAACTTCGAACAAATGGTCTGCACCATCCACGGAACTCAACATTTTTTTGTAGCTGTCGAAAAATTCACGTGCCACTGCCTTATCGAACGCTTGCGTCTGCGGCAGATCACGCCAAAATGCCTCGGTGTAGTATGTACCCAAGGAGCCTTCGAAATCTTTTAATCCCGGCTGGTGCGACGTTGTCAAATTGGAGGCGACAGATTTGAGCACGTCAGTGGCTGCATTCGAGAGTATTTCCTTGTTGGAACGCACGCATTTGTAGTCGTCATAGAACGTGCTTGTCGGCTGCAACATATCCAAATCTTTTACCAATTCAAATATCGCATTGCGCTTCTCCCCATGGCACCATTGCGCACCCAAATCGACGACATTATCCGCAAATGGTATGGTGTGTACGCGTCCACCAAAACGATTTTCAGCTTCAAGCAGCAACACATTCTCAAAACCAGACTGTAGGAGGCGTGTCGCTGCAGCTATACCAGCCGCGCCGGCACCAATTATCACAATACGCGCCGATTCCATAGCCTTCGATTTGCTTGTCTGACCGATCAGTTGTTGCCGATCAAGTAGCATGCGTTCGTTATGTGCGATTTTCTATCGCGCTATTGCCAGCGAGCCGCAGCGTAAGATCCCCAACAAACTTTTTAACAGCTCAGCACTTGGCAAGCAACTGGCGTTTAGCTAGTTTTCAGCGGTGGCGCTCATACCACAGAAAGAGCGTACTCATAGAGCATAAGTATAATGGATTCTCTACATTGTGGTTCATATCATCACGCATACATATTTATAGAGGGTGAAACAAGAGTGATGCAGATCTTTGACATTTGATAAGTTAATGTTTTTGCTTATTTTTTCAGGCAGGTTTTGGCGAACTTAGGCATGGAGCGATAGTCAGTTGAACAAAGTGAAAGTGATCCAAACGTTTCATGGAAATTGTCGTTCTGCAAAAAGTGCTTTTCGGTCAACATAATCGGCCATCTTAGTCAACAATCAGCCGTTTGGTGCACAATATTTACCCATGTTTCTTCGCTTGACATGGTTTTTGGGCCGTCGAAGTCATCAGACCTTACTATTTGGAAAAATTATGTACTGGGTGACACCGAATGAGCTATATGGTTTAAGTTCTTTATAACAGTTTTTTTTACTCTATGCCAACGGGATCCACGCCTGGAAATGACCTGCCAGCAGCGTTGCCGAATGCTTTTGCTGAAAAATCGTCATTTTACCTTGAAAAAATCGTAATTTCGGCCAAAAAACCTCAAATTTTTGGTTATAATACTGGGTGGCGCCGAATGAGCTATATGGTTTGAATTCTTTTTAACAGTTTTCTTTGGGAATATTTGAAAGAAAGAGTTTACGTTAACAAACCAAGAACCATTCTCCAACTCCAAACCAACATTCGAAATGAAATCATGGCCATTGCACCCGAAATTCTGCGAAAAGTTATGGAAAATATGCTAAAAAGAGCACGTATGTGCGAAGCAAAAATGGACATTACTTGCAGGATATCACTTTTCAAAGCTAATTGCAAAAAATTACCCAATAATATACTGTATTTAAAAAAAATTATAATAATCGCATAAATAAAAAAGTTATAAACCATTTAAACCATATAGCTCATTCGGCGCCACCCTGTAGAAGAACGTAGTCGTGACACGAAAGAACTGTTCCCAGGACGCTATGCCTCGCGAAGCAACGAGGTCAAATATTCGGCGAGATC
>NW_023458565.1:20081215-20149004 GCF_013731165.1 Rhagoletis pomonella
AGCCCCTCTATAATAGGTTTGCTAATTTGTAAAACTCCGCGCGTCCAATACATTGATTACCAGTTGAATATTTCGGCCTAGAACTCAGTTTTTTTTGTCTTATTTTCGCTTAAGTATACACTTAGGATCTGTCTTCTTCACCAATTTCCACTTCAGAAACGTTATGCTTCATTAAAATCAGAAGTGAAGTAAGTGTATGTGTACTCATTCAATGAAAGTGCTATTAGCTTAAAGAAAGCAGCAAACTGGAGTTATTTGTAAGCGTGCGAAGCAATTGTAATAACAAACATCAAATAAATTCCTATCCATAGACAGTCGATGTAGACAAGAATCCCCGCTTAAGACGCCAACTCTCAGTATCAGTACGAAGCTGTGCCATCGAGAATTGGAAATGCTGCCTTTCGGCATAGCTTCACTTCTTTGCACACCATTGCGAAAGTTTGCTTTGCCACTTGGTCTGCTGTGTCTGTAGAGAACTGCACACATAAACACATACTTAACTATGCTTGTGTATCTAACATTGTAGTAAGTATGTACTTTAGACATCAGAAATCGCGTCAAGGATATGTTCGTTTGAGTGCTAGAGCCATCATTGGAATTCTATGGAGAAATCCTCAAAACGAGTTGCCAAAGAAAAGAGGGCTAAGAGTACAAATAATACTTTGTTATAAAAAATAAAGTAGTATTTAGTGAAAAGAAAAGAAAAAAGAGAGCGTAAAAAATAGGTTACCTTAAGGAGTTTTCCTCCAATAAAGGTGCTGAAATGTTTCCAGTAAGAAATAGAGCTATGCTAAAATGTAATCTGGATCACACTTTTATATCCTGTTAAGCTAGTTGATAGTTTTCGGGTCACAATGGCAAAATCGCTGGAAAATGCATGGCCGATGAGCTGGCACGACGAGGAACCCTTCGAAAAGTGCCCCCGGCTAGAGAAAGTCTGGATGCTGCGCTTACCTTAGTGGTCTACTTCGGCACAGATGGGCGCTTAGTCTGTGGACAGCAAGGTGGAAAAATCCTTTTGGCCATGTGTAGACCGTAGGTAGTCCAGAAAGCTCTTCCAACTAAGCAAGTTACACCGCTCCCTATTGGTGGGAGTTCTAACTGTTCATCGCGTGATAGTTAAGGCTGAATAACATCGATATCCCTTTCAGCCCATGCTGCATGGAGGATGTTGAGGTGATATTATCTCAACAGTTGTGGCTCTGCTGCCCCGCTTTTGCAAGCCTAAGGCGCAGGTACTTTGGGTCGCACTTTTTCCTCACTATCGATGAGCTTTCGGGAATTGATATTAATCGCTTGAGGAGCTGCGTTGTGGGCACGGACCGTTTTTTTCTTTATATTTTATTTACGAGGAGAAAGCATCGAAACCAAAATCCGACAGTGTGGGATTTTAACCCGAACTAAACCTTCTATCGTCTAAGTACCAATCATCCCGATACTGCTTTCAGGTATTCCGTCGGTAGGTGTGGTTTGAGCGCAGAGGTCTAGGTTCGTTATAGTCCTGATGCAGTCCATTGAAAAGTTGCATCAATTTGGAACAGTCCTCTATGTTGTTTTGAAACAAGATATAAAAACCCACCTTAGCTGGGTCCGCTTGTATCCACCCGAATTCGCCACGATCACCTACGCCTCTTACTCTCTCACACTGTCTCTTCGGCTACCTTCTTATCATCTTAGCTTCTGGCGTATCTCTGCAATTGACATATTAAATGGATTTCAGGCATTTTTTGAGATCAACACTATGCCGAATAAGTTATCTAGTCACAATGGGTCATCGGTTAACGATGCGTTACTGGATCTATTTTCTTCAAAACGTGACCGAAAAACAAGACGTGTACCGCTTCTGCAACCTCTAGACACCTTGGACATAGAGGAGAGTCATCCAGATCTAAGCGTTGTAAATTTACGGTGGCAGCCATGGCCTGTAACAACCTACGTTATGTGGAAGTTTGCTTCACCGGCTAATCTAGCCATTTATCTATAATAACACCAAGGTATTCCAGCTGGCGCACCGATCTGACTACTTGGGCATCCACACAGGTAAGCTAAGACGGAGAGCTTTTCTAGCGCTGTAAAAATGTATCCCCATTCTGCCGAGTTAAATGCGTTTTCTCATCCAGCGTCACTACTGCGCAGTACTTCTTGTATCCGTCTTTCCAGCGCTTTCCTATGATCATTTCGGGGGAGTATCAATCGCGGCTCTTGTTATCGCTGTTGTCGACGACATTCGCTTCCGAAAACCATATTGTTTTGGGTATAATCCCGCCTCGCAATGGATAAGGACTTGAAATCTGTTGTGGATGACGCAGCAGCTTTCCCTTGTTATCCAAAGGCATATGGGTCGATACGATCCCGGTATTGCCGAAGGTTTCCCTGGCTATGGGAGCAGAACAAGCTTTAGTCTTTTACATATGTTCGGAAACACGCATTGCTCGAGACATAGCTAAAACATTTTAGCGAAAGCGTCCGGATTCTCTAAGATTCAAATTTTTAATGCCTTGTATGAGACGCCTGGTACTTTATTGTCCCCAACCATCTTAGCGGCTTTTATTACCTACTCTGTCGTCAGTTCAGCCAACTCACCAATGTTGATTGACTTAAAGGGTTTGCCGGCAGTTTTAGGTTGAGGAAACAAGGTCCGAATAAGAAATGCTAGGTGGCATCGTTTGGTTCCTTCCCCACTCCCTCTCTGCTTCTACCCTCCCCCTCATCCATCCGGCATCCACTCCTCTCTTAAGGGCGACAGAATGGACAGCTCGTCCATGCCTAAGTGTGCTTCCAACGATGGAGGCGTTCCTCTAACTTGACCCAGCCTACCACCTTTAACCCCCCGCAAGTTGAAGTACGGCCTTGTGTGATATTAACTGCTTTGTGTCCTAGAATCTGAGATAATCCCCACCTCCTTTTGTGGCAACACACATACCAAGAGTTGTAATCAGATTGAGACGTTTGCATTTATTAGAAATGCCCTACAGGGTCGCAGCATATACATACGTTTGTATATTAGGGTGGTAAAAAAAAAGTAAAGTCGGAATTTTAATGCTCTGACCCCCTAGGATTGTTCGACATCGAAAAAATATATCCCTATTTTTTATTTTGAAGTCAAAAATATATTTAGAGGTCGCTCAAAGCGCTCATAGTTGTCAATGTACTTTATATGGGGAAAAAACAACTTTTCGTAGAAATGGTATAGAATTCTTGAAAACCAATATTTTTCGATCGGAAAACTCGGGTTCTCTTCTGGAGAATTCCAATAACAAAACCCATTTTGTTATTGTCTTTTTCCCCCATATAAAATACGTGGAAAACTTTGAGCGCTTTGAACACCCTATGAATAATTTTTGATAAAAAATAGGGGTATATTTTTTCAGTTTAGAACAATCCTAGGGGATGAGAGCGTAAAACTTCCGTCTTTACTTTTTCACATGCATTTTTAGAGCACCCTACTGCACATACGTTGTATAAACATACACACAAGCGTACGTAAATATCTTCCAATATGCCTTCTGGCAAATAGACACCACTCTAACAGTTCAGTAAACTTAGTGTAGCGAAGCGACAAATGTTGGCAAAAATCAATGTTGCATAACTGATTTCTACTGCTTTCCTACATTTTCTCTACCATGGCATACATACATACATATGTACGCTTCAATGTATGGCAATAGCTTTTCAATTTCGCTAAAAAGCACTGCCACATCAAGGAGCCGCTCTACCCGTATAAACACAAATACATCCACATCAACATACACCGGGCGCGTGTGCATTTACACCTTCAGTAATATCGGCTACGAGCAGAGTTTTTTCTTTTGCAAAAGATATCCATTTAAGAGTATAGATACCTACATATATACCTAAGTGCGTCTACATCTTTACCTCATTTAATGCTTAGTCGTCGAGGCATTCATCCCTTTCTTTGGCTGGCTGGCTGCTTTCATTGCCGACAAGCATTTTGCCCTTCTTCTGCATTTTTAATCTTTATAAATTTTCCCATGCAACCCATTTCGGTGCTTTTCATTTAGGATATTTGGGATTTGATTTTTCAATGCTGCGGCAAGGCAAGAAAGTTATATATATATGCACACAAATGTGTGTGTGTGTATGTATGTACCATCTATAAAATAATTTCATTATTTCCCTGCCTCCTTCTCTTCCTCTCTTCGTTGGTGTGTGCGCGCTTATTTTTCTGGGCTTTTTTGCCAGAATTTTTTCTTACTCAGGTTGCATCGTTAGAATTTGGTTTTGTTTCAACGCTGGATACGTGTTGCCATTAGTCGATTTTACGTTTTTTTTTTTACGTGTGTAAATGAAAAATTGCGCCTTAACGAGACGAATTTTTCTTTTCGCACACATTGACTGTGTACTCGAGTGCCGACTGAAGATGTGAGGCATTGCGTTGAATATTGTGTTTTTTTTTTATCAGGACACAGCACTCGATTTTGAGTACTATTTTTGTTGTTGTTTTTGACGTAGAATACGTCTTACCTTAAGGTATGGGGGCTATGTTCAAATGTTGTAGTTGTAATTTTTAGAGCTTCACAAAAACGCTTATTGCACGAGAACTAATAAAGCGATTTCAAAGAAAAGTGTGGCGTTTGAAAGATAAAATTCCAAACCTGTCGACAGATTCAATTTTGTAAATAACCAATTCGGTTTCTGTCGTAAAAACAACGGTAAACATTGCCTTATTTTGGGGTCAATTTTGAGCCTTTAAAGTGCTCTAGCAACTTATTGTTGGCATATATAACTTTCATTTTCGGGATATAGGTTCTTTGGAGCAGTAGAAATATTATCGGGTACAAATTTTATATAGATTTAACAAATATTGAGCATTTTAAGGCAAAAAATTGTTGAAAAAATTTGCAAATTTTTTTCATTACCAAAATGCTCGAAAACCGCTCGAATGATTTTGTTTTTGTTTCCTTTAATCAAAAATTCAAGAGTTTTCCTTTCGTTTGGTATATGGGAAGTATTGGTTGATAGCTTCTATATATGTTTATTTTATTCAAATATATGGGCATAAATGATTTTCCATACAAAATCACCTCGTCATCATTTTGCAAACACCTGCATATGTTGGAAGTGTGGGAAGGAGACAAAAAGTATGTATGCGTATGTAATGCGGCTTTTGATCGCAGCGTATGTACATATGTAAATGCATATATACGTACATATGAAAGTTTCAGTTAATGTGGATCTGTTTGGTTTTGTTATCGATATTTTTATCGATTTTGTTATCGATTTTGCTATCGATTTTGTTATCGATATTTTTATAGATTTTGTTGCCGATATTTTAATCGATTTTGCCATCGATATTTTTATCGGTTTTGTTACCGATATTTTCACCGATTTTGTTATCGAAATTTGTATCGATGTTGTTATTGATTTTGCTATCGATATTTTCGGAACTTATCGATATAATGATCGATATTTTTATCGATTTTGTTATCGATTTTGTAATCGATTCTGTTATTGATTTTATTATTGATTATTTATCGGTTTTGTTATCGATATTTTTCTTGATTGTTTTAACAATTTTGCTATCGATATTGTTATCGCTTTTGTTATCGATATTTTTGTCGCTTTTGTCATCAATATTTTTATCGATTTTTCTATAGATATTGTTATCGCTTTTGTTGTCGGTATTTTTATCGGTTTTTTTACCGATTTTGCTATCGATATTGCCATCGCTTTTGTTATCGATAGTTTTATCGATTCTTTTATCGAATTTATTACCGATTTTGTAATGGATTTTTTGATAGATTTTGTTATCAATTTTGTTATTGACTTTGGAATCGATTTTGTTATCGATTTTGTAATCGATTTTTCGATAGATTTTGTAATCGATTTTGTAATCGATTTAGTTAACGATTTTGTTATCGATATTTTTATCGATTTTGTTATCGATTTTATTATCGCTTTTGTTATCGATATTTTTTTCTTAGTTTGTGCTTTCGTTTTTGACTTGGATATGCTCTTAACCATACCACGTATTCTACGTTTAAATTTAGCGGGTGTATCTCCGATACAGCCTGCAGACCAAGACGAAAGCGCTGGACTGTTCCTTTTTTTTTTAGGTTTTATAACGTAGCTAAGGTAAGTCACCAGTGCACAATAGGAGTAGCGCCAGAAGCGCAAACAACAAAACGAAAGTATGAGCAGAATTCAACAGGGCAGTATGAGAAGAAAGTGACTGTTTGAATACACTTTTTTTTCTTGGTGAAAGCGCATTTTATTTTTTAACTTAATCTCACAGCGCGTTAAATTTAGTCCAGAATTCTTAAAATTTTTTATATCGCCTCAAAGTAGACGTGATAACCTTTTCATCCGATGAAAATCTCGTACCGCTGATGCATTTCCTCAGATAATAGGAACCAGCCGGGGGCATGAATTTTTAGGAATGGCTGAATCGCGCGGCAGGCTTGGTAGTGATCAAATATGTCTGGAGTCCCCGCTTATAACCTTAGGGCAGGCAGCTAAACGAACTACTCTACTAGTCATAAACGCGTTTCAGCGAACAATAGTATTTGAATAGATATTCAGTATAGAAGAGTACTCAACATTAGCACCCATGACTCCAGGGCATATGTCTCAAATGCTATCGCAAGTGGGCCTAAGCCCTACATACAATCAGAGAAGATCTCAGGAGCGCAAAAAGAGCATTGAGAGAACAGCACTTGCGCTGCTCAACAGGGCTACGTCGGGCAAAGTACTTACTTGGGGGATACTCAGTTTGCCAAAGGAGAATCTAAGAATTGCCACAAGCTTTCTTACAGGACACTGCGCTAGAGCTTCTCAAAAATTACTTTGATCAGGTTTTTTTCGTTCAAAATCTCGAGCTGAAGGAAACTGTATACCTACGGATTCGTAATCATAAACTGGTTAGGAATTAATAACTAAAATTAAAAATATGAAGGCTCGAAATCTATTTTGGAGCTATGCTACCCTGCATTTTTTTACTTAGAATTGTCGGCTATATTTTTTAAGAACAAATCGATCCGTCCTAATGTACATACGTAAAATTGTATTTCTGGGATTATGGTTATTAAACTTACCCATAAGGACGAAAAGTTAAAAAAAAAAAATCTTCTAAGCAATCTGTCTATCCCGAAAACGGAAATAAAGATACGGTGCACACAAATTTTAAAACATACATTAGGGCTAGTCAACATTTCTTTACTATGCGCGTATAGTATACGAGGGTTCTACATGTAATTGTGAGCAAATTTCTATAAGAAATGATGGGTTTAAAATCAATTTGGAGTTTGCCAAATCAAAGAAAATAGGTAAATGTTCACTGTTGGGCCCTTCGGGTGGAAATTTGGAAAAGAAAGATAAGTGCAGAAATGGATCATCATACCAAAAAGCCGCCTTAAAGCATATTTTTAAACAAAATTTAAGCACTTCTTTAAGACACTACAACAAAATGCTAAGAAACCTATTTTCGAAATTTGGCAAATTCCAAATTGATTTTAGACCCATAGTTTCTTCGACAAATTTGCTTAAAATTGGATGTAGAATCATTCTGTGCTATATGCGCATAGTCGGAAAAAAGCTCCTATACAAATTTACCCACCCTAACATACATACATACGTATCTTATATTTCGGTTCAGATTGCACTGTATTTCGTTATTTCAACAATTTACACTTAGTAACTTAACTTCAAATTAAGTAAAAAAAAGAATCTCAAGCTATTACCAAGCTAAGCGCTTAGTTATGTAGGCAGGAAAAGAAAATAAAATAATTTAAACAACAACTTAACAAGACAAATTGAAAGCCATTGTGGAGGAAAATACGAATGGCTTGAAATTCTTGCTACGCACTTGCCACATGCAACGTTTAAGCCAAATTGTGCAAACATCAACACCAACACCAACAGCAACATCATCGTCAAATGATGCTCGCAGCAACGCATCAGCTTTCGTTTAGCGAATGAACACATTAAATGGAAAATATGCCAGGAATTTGAAGCTTCAAAAAATTTGCTGTACCAACGCAAATATGTTAGCATCACTTAGGCCGCGGCTAGAAGAAAATCGGTTAACAAACGGGGGGAGGAGCAAAAAAATTCAAATTAAAGTAGGCATTCGTCGACAACATTAAAGCGCTTTTAGGTTTTGTAGATTGTTTCTGCGCTCTCTGAGTAGACCTCTTTGTTCTAGCCGCTTTAGTTGATAAGCAGCTTGCAATGGATTAAATCACTTAATTGTAGCAAATTTTGTTGTTTATTGTTGTTTTCGTACATAAGTACTGTTGTTTTGCAGCGCATAAGCTTCAACTGCGTCTGGGCTATACTTATTTCCTTTAACTTTTTTCTATATTTTTCGCAGCTTGCATTGTGTTGAGTTAAAAGGCGTGAATTTGTATTGTGCGTGTTTTGTAATTTTAACTCAACAGTGCAACAAGAACAAAAAAAAAATAAGTGTATGGGTGTATGTATGTTTACAATTAAACAAAGAAAACAGCCTTATTAGCCCAGCGTAATGTTAACCTGCCTCTGCGCTTAAGAAAAATGGCCCAGTATCTTATAACTAAAAGTGGCGTACTGGTTACGTAACACCTCAATAACACCTCATGCGCCGAATTCTATTGACCTCGAAATATTCATACGACAGTTGAATCTACCTAATCGCAACGACTCTGTTATAGGACTGTCACTGCAGCAAATTTCCCTAAAAACTCTTTGGAAAATGTCTCTGCTTTTGCAACAACAACATCAACCTCGCAATCAGTATGTCGGACTTGCTGTGAGATGATGAGACCAGTATTAGGTTAGCTTAGGTTATCCTGGCTGCCCTCATCCGTACAGGAAAAGAACACACTTAGGCCTCCATGGGCCCATTGTGATACTATATTTGGGACTCTGAGGACGCTAGTCCCCACTCCTACCCCAGAAATTGAACCAATTATAGCGCACAAAAACGTAGATACTGGCCGAATCCCGCTCAGCCAGATACTCGAAAAAATAGCGAAGGAGCGAGCCTCGACGAGCTTTTGCCAGTGGCACAGGTAATGAATGCTCCACGCTCTCGATTTCCTCCTCATCGCGGCAGCTACGACAATAATCGTTTGACTGCAAACCCATACTGGCAGCGTGGGTCCCAATAAGGCGAAGTGCCCTGTGAGAATTCCAATAACATGGCGGAGCATTGGTCGTTCCAAACGGAAGAGTGGGCGAGATCGACGCTCATCTAACCTAGGCCAGATGAGTCTCGCTGTCCTGCACGTGGGCTCCGCGGACCATCTTACATTTGCCAGTTCGATAAAGTTATTCTGCAGCCAGAGTTAATAGAATGATAGCGGAATACCCGCATCAGGAACGGTACTGATCGCAGGCAGTAGGGTTCCTTTCCGAGCCAGCTCGTCCGCAACACAGTTGCCCGGTATGTCCGTATGGCTTGGTACCCATACAATTAAAGTAACTCTTTGCCAGCTCATTTAGAGTACGTCTACATTCCACGACAATCTTCGATGTAGATTTGTCACAATTGAGTGCTTTGAAAAAATATCAAAAAAGAAAATGTCTTATCCCCCAATTTGATAGGAAATTTTTTGGAATAGTTAAAAACCTCTGATAACTACCGCCTCGCTGCTACAAGGATGCATTCAAAAATGAAATCAGTTTTTTAGTACTGGGCACCAATTTTGGAAAACCCGGTTTTTAGTACCAATTACCTATTTCGGAGGACCTGGATTTTAGTGCCGATTAACAATTTTGAGAAAAACGGAGTGGTTGTGCCCATTTTTTATTATGGTTATTTCAATAATGAAATCGCTTAGTAAAATTTTTTTAATGTAAAAAAAGTTAATATGTATTTTGCGTAAGTATTTCTCTTTAGATCAGTAATAGCCGAAATATCGCAATTTCTAGTTTTTTTTACATTCTGTAATACGAATAAGTGGCAACCGGTTTAATAATTCGGATTTTTTCGAAACTGGTAAGCGGCACAAAGAAATCGGATTTTTGATATTAATAACCAGTACAAAAAATGAAAATAAAAAATAAAAAAAATCGTAACATTTTGTAACTGGTACTAAAACCCGGGTTTGTCAAAATTGGTAACCGGTACAAAAACCGATTTTATTTTTGAAATTACCGTGAAGTTATATTTGTTGGAGTAAAGTTTCAACAAATTACGACACAAAATATTTCCTGTCAATTTTAGAGATGGGACATTCTTTTTTTAAAATCACGGTGCCTCTTTTATATTGCGCGGATTTTTTTTCAGGCCCATCTAAAAATATAGCTAGGTTGACTTTACAATTTAGCAAATACATACTTAGGTACATAATTACACAGATGCGTATACATACATATGAACACAAATTTCACACCAGTTGCAGACTACTCAAGAAATGTGTAACTTAGTTACCAGTGTTCTAACGATACCATCAAAATTGTTAATGTAGGTTACAGTACAATGTCATTATGTCTTTGAGATTTCGTGCAAGTAATTATTTATGGTGCAAATAGTATGTGTGTATGTTGTGGCGCCCGTAGCAGTGAGAAGTGTGAAACTGTAAATAAATTGTTGACGCCAAATGAAAGGCAAGCAAGTTCTTGCTTATTAATGCCGCATAAATGTCAAATTCTGTTAGAAGGGAACGTAATAGATATATACCTACAGGTGTATGTACATATGTATATACATGTAGGCCAAAATAATGATTTAATAATTGGTTACTGAATTCGACCAGCTGGCATAATTGCGATGCATTGAACTGTTAGAGATTAATGAAAAAAAATTACGCTTTTACTAAGTGTGTTAAATTAAAAATAGAGCTCTTTAAAAATTCTAAAAACACATGTGTAAGAGCATGACGGTGACCGTTTCGTTGCTTCTCTCTCTCTCTCTCTCGCACTCTATAAACAGCAATTTCATATTTTGATATGGACGGCAGGTACGGAACGGCGCTCCGTCGATGGCTGGTTGAGATCAAACTCAAATTATGTTTCCAAAAATCTTTGAAATCGCTATGAACTTGTAAATACATATTATAAAAATATACACAAATTCTTAAGATGTAAAAAACCGTTTTGTTGGAACTTCCTTGAACCAGTAATTGCAGTTGAGTCTTACCATGTGGTACTATTATCCTTCAAATTTCGAGCTACATCAAAGAGCGCTGACCAAATAAAGGAAACCTTCTTGTTATTGCTTAGTGCTGTAACCGCCTGATAAATTTTTAATTTCCCTTTTGAGCCAGCTGATGTCAATTGAAAATTCCTAGTTCTCCCATCCCACCCAACCTTTGCCATCGCAGAGCAGGCGATCCTCTTCCTCAGCTACTAACAGCGGATTCCACGCTGAACAGTTTCAAGGCTGCAGCAATTGATACTGGTAAGACCTTGTATACCATATTATTAAGTTGGATCCCATGGTGGTTGACTCATACGGCAGCATCATCTTTCCTCTGGGTTTAGCAGAAGATACTAAAGTTCCATGCAAGCACCTTATTAACTCTGCGCCGAGCTGCTGCAGCAGCTCTGTTTTTCTTCGGTCTTGAAATTGATATTCTTACCTCGTCATAGACGGGTGGTGGGACATTGACTCCATCTTCTTCGGCTGGTGGCTCTGCATCAGCAGGCTTGAAAAATGTTGCCTCCATAATAACACACTCGGAACATCGGTCACTCGCTCGTTTTGGCTATTCTATCAGCAAATCAGTCTAAGCTTGAATTTTTACTTAATTCGCCTAGTTTCCTTTTCTGTCGGACAGCTTTCAAGCTCATCGATATCACTTATTTTTTCATTACCGAAAATATGTACGTTTGACATACATATGTAGCTCCTGTTGCACTCGAAGTTTGAATCAAGGCTGCTGCTGTTTAATCAAAGTTATCCGAAGAACTCTATCCAAGAGTTTCATACTGACCTTGCGACTGAGACCAAGAGCAATTTGAAGTTTGTTGGAAATGTTTTTGGCCACCAATCGGATGCCACTATCATTATTTATCTCAGACCATATTTTCGGCTAAAAGTTCCTTTATAGGCCCGCATGACACTAGTCTAGTGTTTATTAGAAGTCTTATCCAGATGAAAGTTCCAATTATATATTGACTGGCGATGATGAAATATCGCATTCACAAAGCATGATGTCCAACTCAACGTCCATGCCCTCGAGAAATTCATAGGCAGCACTATCGAGAGCTCTATTGATGGTCAAGAGAACGCACAGAGTAAAATCCTTACACTCGATGGCTCTAACGATCTCGCCTATTAGACACTGTTGATTACTCTTAATAGCTTTTTACTTCCTGTGAAATATTGTTTACGTAAAACTAAAGAAATTCGAGTAGGGAAAAAAAAAGCTACATACTTTTTTGGAGCAATATTTTATATAAAAAAGTTAGCATTGATCTGTTGTTTTTATTAACCACAGACAAACACTTCTCCAACCATTGCATTCAATCAGAATGGGGATGCATTGTGCTTATTGTTAGGATCTCTTCAAAAATTGGCTATCCGATGATGGGACACTTCATTAAAGTTGACTAAAAGGCAGGTTACTTACATCGATTGCTCATTTTCAAATTGCAGTGCTTTAAATCAAGGACTCCATACATACGAGTAGATATATGTATATTAATAGTAATCTAAGTGCTTAGTGTTTTTGTTTTGCTTTCGCGACAAACTGCTCATTATTGCTACAATCATAAATTTCAGCGACGATTGCTAAGTCAGCTGCTTTAGATCTCATTGTTGCTGTTGTCAGTGTGCTGTGATTAAGTATTAGTGTCTTGTGAAGCTGAAATGTTATCATTGCTGCATCGCAAGTTGCTGGCAATAGAAGCATAACCCAAGAGTAAATAAATGTGAGTAGATGGTTGTAAGCTAATAGGAAACTGCAGCAATTTTTATAACTTTCTTGTGTTGATGACGTCTACAGAAGCGCTTTGACGTCATTTAGTACATACATATACACTATATAAACTTGTGCGATTGATTGCTTGTTGCTGTTACTCGCGTAATTACTAGCAACTTGCTGGCAACGGCAGCTTGTAAATAAATTTTGAAAATATTTTACAGAAAATATTTTAAAAGGAATGGAAGCACTCCTGCTGATTGGAGTTTTTTTTTTGTTTAGTGTGACTTACTGTTGCTTAGTGTAACTACTCCGGGATATGTCCTCGTAACGTATTTATGTTTGTATGTTGAGGAAGCATGATACTGTATCCGAAAAATTTTAATCGTTCATCTAAGCGAAGCGAGTTCTTTATGACAGTTTTCGCAATTAAAATGTCTGCTTGATGGATGTATGGTTGGTTGGTGGCTTATGTGGCGTACTGTAAGTTAACTTGTAGGAACATTTTCTCTATACCTTATAATTAATATATACATTTGTATTTTATGCTTTATATCTTATGCCTTATACCTTACACCTAACACCTTTTATCTTGTATGCCTTATATTTACCTGATATCTTATATCATACGCCTTACACCTTATACAATATACCTTATACCTTTTATCATATACCTTGCATTTTGTTCTTTATACCGTATCCATTTATTTTATACCTTGTCCATATACTTCATACCTTAAAGTTTGTAGCGTTTCCCTTTTACTTTATAGCTTATACCTGATAGGTATCTGAAAATTATACCTTTCATTTTATACTTTATGCCTCATAACTTAAACGGTATACCTAATACCTTTTACCTTGTATCATGTACCCTAAACTATATAATTTAGATCTTACACCTTATAAAACATAATCTATATTTTATACCTTTAACGTTAAATCAATGACTTCAAGCCAATCAGTCTGACGTCGTTTCTACTGAAAACGTTTTAGAGGCTGCTTGACCCGAACATAACGAGCGGGATTCCTCGTAAAGGAAGGTCGGTAGAAAACGCCCTGACCACCCTGACCGCCCTGACCACAATTGTGAGGCGGGTAGAAGCTTTCACTCAAAAACAAATTTTCGGTAGGAGCCTTCCTCGATATCGAGGGGATTTTTAATAGTGGCCTGCCGGAAGCAATAGCAAAGTCGTTGGATAAGCGTGGGGTTGAAGTCAGTCCTATTCGGCTTATCCCAGACTTGTTGCGTGACAAGACTGTCATGACCATATACGGCAGCGCTTGCGAAACTGAATGCCTGGTTTGGTGGAGGGCTCTTATGTGGAGAGCTTTCCATCAGTACAAAGTTTCACATTTCCGTACTGCGGTAGTGTATTTCAGGTGGAAGTGAGACTGCTTATTAAGGAAGTTGTTGAACCACTGCTCAGGAGTGCGATGACAGTCAGGGAGGTAGCCAAGCCATGCGGGTTCACTAGTACTTAATTAATATACGAAACTTTTTCTATAAATTGACTGCCTTCTCATAGAAAATAGTTAAATTTGTGGAGGGTTGTCATTAAATTTACTATATACTGTGCATTAAAAAATCATAAAAATTGGCCGGAGTCTATTACTTATATATGTATGTACTTGTATCTATATGAAATCTTATCTTCATACAAACAACTTTTATGCCTAGAATAAACCTAAACTATTATGGGTTATAAATAAAAAGCAAACAAATTCATGCATTACCTCGTTGACAAGAGTCATATGTCCACATTCCCAAAGGGCGCTGAATTGATTCTAATAAGCATTGATAGCTCTCCACTCTCTCGCAGTTGCTTATACAGGGTGATTCAATAAGAACGCAGATATTCTTTTATAAGTAAAATATAACAAAATTTGTCGGAAAGATTTTATTTTTATTTCATCAAGCTTTTTGTTCTATGCAGGGCCGACGAGAAGGGGCTGAGGATGTCCAGGGTTCCAATTTTAGTTGAAAGATAAAAATATTTGTGTAAGTTGATAAATTTGATCATAACTTTTGGTATTTTTTATTTTTTTGAAAGGGCGGGGCCCGGTGTACACTTAGTACCAGGTCTATGTTTTCTCCTGACGGCTCTGGGTCTATGTCATTTATATGTGAAGCACAATATCCGTTAAATTTTACATGTACCCTGGCTATACATAATTCAGCTCTGGAGTCGTCTCGGGCTTATTGTCGTAAACCATACTTTTCATGCAGCCCCAGAGAAAGAGATACAATGGTGTTAAACTGCAAGATCTCGCCGACTATTTGACCTCGTTGCATCGCGAGGCATAGCGTCCTGGGAACTTCGTTCCCTTATTGTCCAATACTATGTCTTCTAATTCAGGCCCCAAAAAAGTTTTTTCATGTCACGACAACATTATTCTACATAATTTTTCCAAATAGTAAGGTCTGATGACTTCGACGGCCCAAAAACCACATCAAGCGAAGAAACATGGGTAAATATTCTGCACCAAACGGCTGGTTGTTGACTCAGATGGCCGGTTATTTTAACCGAAATGCACTTTTTGCAGAACGACAATTTCCATGAAACGTTTGGATCACTTTCACTTTGTTCAACTGACTATCGCTCCATGGGTAAGTTTGCCAAAACCTGCCTGAAAAAATAAGCAAAAACATTAACTTATCAAATGTCAAAGATCTGCATAACTCTTGTATCACCCTATATATGTAAATATGTATGCGTGATAATAAGAACCTGATGTAGAGAATCCATTATATACACGCTCTATGAGTACGCTCTTTCTGTTGATGAGCGCCACCGCTGAAAACTAGCTAAACGCCAGTTGCTTGCCAAGTGCTGAGCTGTTAAAAAGTTTGTTGGGGAAGTTACGCTGCGGCTCGCTGGCAATAGCGTGATAGAAAATCGCAGATCACGAACACCTGCTACTTGATCGGCAACAACCGGGCAGAGAGTCAAAGACAAGCAAATCGAGGGCTATGGAATCGGCGCGTGTTGTGATAATCGGTGCCGGCGCGGCTGGCATAGCTGCAGCGACAAGCCTCCTACAGTCTGGCTTTGAAAATGTGTTGCTGCTTGAGGCTGAAAATCGCTTTGGCGGACGAGTACACACCATACCATTTGCTGATAATGTCGTCGATTTGGGTGCGCAATGGTGCCATGGGGAGAAGGGCAATGCAATATTTGAATTGGTAAACGATTTGGATATGTTGCAGCCGACAAGCACGTTCTATGACGACTACAAATGCGTGCGTTCCAACAAGGAAATACTCTCGAATGCAGCCACTGACGTGCTTAAATCTGTCGCCTCCAATTTGACAACATCGCACCAGTCGGGATTAAAAGATTTCGAAGGCTCCTTGGGTACAAACTACACCGAGGCATTTTGGCGTAATCTGCCGCAGACGCAAGCGTTCGATAAGACAGTAGCACGTGAATTTTTCGACAGCTACAAAAAAATGTTGAGTTCCATGGATGGTGCAGATCATTTGTTCGAAGTTTCTGCGCGCGGTCAACTCGAGTATTGGGAATGTGAAGGCGATCAGCAACTCAATTGGAAAGATAAAGGTTTCCACAGTTTATTGCGGCTACTCATGCAAGCGCGGAAAGACGATGCAGCTGACTTGGGCATACTTGGCGATCGCATACGGTATAACTCACGCGTGCAAAATATCGCGTGGAGGGAAGTAAATGGCGACATACGCATACGACTTTGGAATGGTGAACTGATCGAAGCTGATCATCTCATCTGCACTGCATCGCTAGGCGTGCTTAAGGAAACCCATCAGCAAATGTTTACGCCAGCGCTGCCGACTGCCAAATGTCGCGCTATTGACGGACTCAAGTTGGGCACAGTCGATAAATTTTTCATGGAATTTGAAGAACCTTTTGAGCAAAGCGATTGGCCTGGCTTTTGCTTCCTTTGGCGCGATGAGGATTTGTTAGAGCTACGCAACTCTGTGAACTTTTGGTTGGAGGGCGTAATCGGCTTTTTTCGTGTTACTTGTCAGCCACGCTTGCTTCAAGGCTGGATAATCGGTTCGCATGCACGTCACATGGAAACGCTAACTCTAACGGAGGTTCTCAACGCTCTCCAGTGGCTTTTTGAAAAGTTTCTTACTTTCGAAATGCCAAAGCCATTGAAATTTTTGCGCACACAATGGTTTAGTAATCCCAATTTTCGCGGCAGCTATTCATTTCGTTCGATGTATACCGAAGAGCTACGCACAGGTAGCGCGGATTTGGCTAAGCCGCTGACGGATGAAAGAAGTGGAAAACCATTGCTGCAATTCGCCGGTGAGGCGACGCACTCAAACTATTATTCGACGGTGCATGGCGCGGTAGAGAGTGGTTGGCGGGAGGCGAAACGCTTAACCGACTATTATCTGGGTGAAGTGGTGGCGAATCTTGAGATAGGCTGAAGTGGTTGTACATATGTATGTAGATATTAGTTAGCGATACTGTGGTAATGGTGGAGGTAGAAGAAGTGATTTACTTATCAGCTGTTGAGAGCATTTGAGCGACTCTGCCTTATTGTTGTACTATTATAATTACTTGATTAAATTTTTTGTTGTATACATATATTATGTAACTGTTGGTGTTGGCTATTGAACCAATTCTTTATCTTTATAGACTCATTAGTTGATACACAGGACGGCTAGCCACATTCTACTCCCAGTTTAAGAAAAAAATTACTAAACTAGACTGCGGATGTTTATGCAGAAAACAAATCCTTAAATATGTACCGCTTAACTATAAGAAAAGTGTATCAATTTGTATACATTTTGTTTATATAGTTATGTGGTACATTAGGGCTGGGACTATCCGCATATTCGAATATCCGGATATCCATGCGGATTATGCCTTGACACGAATAAAATACGGATAGTATGGATATCCGGTTAATATTCGTTTGTGCTATTATTCGGATATCCGGATTTACGAAGATCTGGTTAGTATTCGTATTTTCGGATATCAAAAAAAAAAAAAACAACAAACTCATTCACAATATTCGTGAATTCAATTATGCACACGATAGAGTGAAATAGCTCTTGACGGACTTGAAGTTGGCCCTTAGTTTTGCATCGTTTTGTCACAATATAAACAAGTGGGACTATTCTTGTCATCACTTTTTTGGAAATGCTATAATTTGATAAGGCATTCACCATGACCAAAAGTATCTAACAGCTTTCATTATTCCGTCCATGATATTTTAAAGCCATGAAAAAACTCTCGCGATCAATTTTATATATTTTTTTTTTATTTTTACGAAATGATAGTTTAATTTCCCAATACCAGGCGCTCATGCATATGAAGTAGCAAGGCGAATTAATATAAGGTGATAGCAGGAGTACAAAAACAAAAATTTACATGTATTTTGTTTTTGCTTTGGCGGCATAAACTGTCAAAATCTGTAAGAGTGTGCGTAGAAATTCAAACAAAATTTTTCAATTTGATATCAGAAGCCGTGCGGCGAAACACATACACAAAATCAGCTGAGCGAGTAACACCACCTTATATAAATTCGCCTTGTGAAGTAGCAAGTTTTCTAAATTTGTTTTTTGAACTTTTTAATTTATTTATAGAAGCCTTTGATATTCCAAAGTAGAATTTTGGAAATTAAAAAAATTTTAATAATAAACAATTTTGTGCGTAGAAATAGAAAATAAAAAAACTTGTTACTACACATTTATGAGCGCCTGCTATTAAGAAATGAAAATACCGAATATTATCTTAGCTTCCAGAGTAACCGGATTTTTCATTTAGGTATCCGGATATTCGAATATTCGGTTTAACCGGATAGTTGAAAAATCCGGATGAAGTTCCCAGCCCTATGGTACATACATATGTAGATTTAGGCCCACTTGCAGAACATCCAGAGTTCAATATATAAATAGACAAAGAGCTATTCTACGCAAGATCAATAGCTCTGTTTTCTTTGGAGACGGATATTAAAGGTGGAAAGGCGAAGTGGACGAGCTTTTTGATGACATGGAAATTGTTAGGAGAATCAAGACAAATCGATTGCGCTATCTTGGACGTGTCGAACGCTTGGATGGCGATGATCCAGTGAAAAGAACCTTCGATACCGCACCAAAGGGTGAAAAACTTTTACGCAGGTCTCTGAAAAAAAAACTCCCACCTAAACTCCGATTTTTAGAGATATTTTCAATGCGGTCGAGCTCATGAAAAACACTAAATTGAGACAAAATATTTTTTGCTTTAAGCAGTGACTATTTTTTGCTTGAGGCATCCTAATGTACTATACGAGTGCACTTTCTGCCATATTCCAGTTTCATGCTTGATTGCTGTTTAACATACATAATATCGAAATGATTGCTTTTTCCTTCTCTTCTGTTCAATTTCCCCTTCAGTTTTTGCTTGGCATTTTTTTGTATGTTCGGTATTCGTACCACTTTTACTTCAGAAATTTGCTGTGTTGATGTTCACTTTTTAGCCATTATTGGCAACGATAAACATTTTATGGCAGTTTAATTAACTTCATTTCTGTGCGGGTGTAAGATTCGCGTGCAATATGTGGCAATTTATTAATGTGTTGACGTTGAGTTATGCACTTGTGTGGAAGTATGTGCATGAGTTTGTGTATGTATGTATGAATGTATGAGCATATCAGCTGATAATAACTAATTTATATTTTTTCGACGTGCTAAATTTATAAAGTGTCAATTAATGAAGCTGTTTTCATATCCTTCTTCTAACTGGGTAATTAAAAATGGCAGATGGCAGCATGGACTTATTTTTTCAAGAAAGTCAAAAATAATGTCATTAAGACAATTATTGTATTTCTAATGGTGAATAATGATTTAAACGAGTTAAGCAATCGAGTGTACTTAAATTAAAATTGAGTTTTAATGGCATTGATATTAGGCACAAGTTATTGCAAGGCACTGTGAAAACTTGCACTAACTAAAAATATGTTAAATGGTGTGGACTCTTCTCCGAAGGAAGACCCCTCGATTATATGGATTCTGTATGTGCAAAATGAGCGGGCTGCCTAGGAAATGAAAAAACGGCAGATCTGAGAGTTTGGCAATTTTAATGTGAAGAAGAGTTACACTGCTTCAGCGGAATTTTGTACCAAATTAAAATTAACTGCGACCGCTTCAGAGCCAAAGGGCCAGATACTCAATGTTTGGGTAACACTAACTGCAGGTTTAACATCTTAATCAACATGATCGACTCCATAACACATAACAGCGAGACGATAGCGATGTTAACCTGTAGTTAGTGTCAACTAGACATTGAATAACCGGCCCTAAATGCGGAACAGTACTCATACCATAAACATCATGGACTACTGAAAATACGGCCCCTGTCTGTGTAAAGGCTTGTATGTAGCTTGCAAGAAAAGCAAAAACTCCATATAAAATGACGTACAAGAAATGGCTACGAAATGTTCTTGAGTCAAATTTTTTGCAGAGAGTACGCAGTTCTTAAGAAATTTGCTACGCTTTCTACTACGGTTTTCTAAAGTTTTTTTGTGAAAAAAGAGCACAAGGAAACCCATGCCTGCAACAGAAATATATATTCCTTCCATTATTTCTTGAGGAAAGAGCGAGGCAACAGGCTAGTGAAGTATAAGTTGTCAAAATCCTTTGGGCACACACACGAAATAATGGCAATTTTTTTCCGGATTGTTTTCTTGAGAGCTGCATACCAGCCTTAAGGAAGAAAATAAAACATCTGCTTCACTTCTTTTCTTAGAATTTTTGGCCCAGCATATTAAGGGGAAAAAGAAGGAGGTTGTCAATTCGTCGGAAATTTTTTTTTCTTTAACTTTGGAACACGTTAACCGATTTCTATAATTCCTTTTTTTAAACGAAAGATTGTACCTCAGAGGTGGTACTAAATTTGTTTAGATCCGGTTATTTGATCATGAAGAAATCAACGACACTTGAGCATGTTCCGAATGGCGATGTTTATCATTTTGCTCGGGCTGCTGCAACAGTCGCAATAGCCGAGTGAAGTAAGCACTGGTTTGCCATTCAGGAGATCAGAAGTTGGAATTTTCTTTTAATTTTTAGATTTTATTGTTAAACCTAAATATATTTTAGATACATATTTTACGTGTTTTTTTTCTTTTCTTTAGTACAATTTTATTCAGTTAAATTTTCCTTTAATTTAGATTTTATTGTTCTAAAAAGAGTAATAGTTTTTAATTTCATTTATTTTTTGGAAACTTATTTTATGCATTTTTCTCCTTTAGTTTTTTTTATTTCGATTTTTTTTTTTACAATTTTAGATTTGATAGTTAAAAAACATTTTTTTAATATAATTTGTTTTTAAAAACTGATTTTATGTATTTTTTATTTAAAAATTCTTTTAATTTTTAGATTGTATTTTACAACGCTTTTATCAACTTGCAATGTTGTGTTCCAGAAACTTTCAATGTTGTGTGTCCGACACCATAAAGCAAAGCTTTGAAAAGCTCCTATAAAAAAGCATAGTGAATAGGGCGAGGTAGATGACATCTAGATGTCGCCCTATGTACTACGTTTGCTACACCGGAAATAGACGACACGCCATTTCTTTAAATAAAATTAATTGGTGCTCGTTTGTATGTACATACATATGTAAATGCATGTGTGTGCACCTTTCTATTAATATCGTTGAATTATTTAAATATCTATTGCAAACTTTTATTCAGACAGGACTAAAAAGTAGAAAATAAATAATATAAAAAAAACTTTTTAATATACAACGCTTTTATAAATGGACTAAAAAGTAGAAAATAATAATTCTCAGTCCCATAGAATTTGTTTTGATAACTTTTGATTTTGAAATTTTAGCAAAAGTCATTATAAACAATCTATGAAATTGAAAATGAAAAGCGTGGGGCGCATGTAATACACTTGAATTGATATGAAAAGTAATATATGAATGTATGTATGTGGGTATATGAATAACGACCGCTTAAAATCGATTTCAAAGTTCTACTTTCGCTGTAGAAATTTTAGGCCTACGTTATGTAGTTTGACTATTGTCAATTAAATCGAATGCTTTGTATTGCATGCGCTCCACGTTTTTCATTTTCAATTTCATAGATTGTTTATAATGACTTTTGCTAAAATTTCAAAATCAAAAGTTATCAAAACAAATTCTATGGGACTGAGAAGTATTATTTTCTACTTTTTAGTCCATTTATAAAAGCGTTGTATATTAAACAGTTTTTTTTATATTACTTATTTTTTTAAGAAGAACAGTATTTTAAAATTTTCGTCAATCTTTAGGAACTAATTTTTATTTTTTTTATTTAAATTTAAAAATACTGTTAAATACTTAAAAAAAAAATGAAATCTAAAAATTAAAAGAATTTTTAAATTAAAAAAATTAAGAAAAAAATACATAAAATAATATATAATATAAATAATACATTTTTTTCAATTTAACTTTCTCTTAATCTTTAGTTTTTAAAATTAATAAAATTAATAAAAAATATTATTTTTAGTTTAATTTATTTTAAAGCAGTTATGGCTTGAATACTAGCAGAATAACGCGAAGAACTCCTATTTAGTAAATTTTTCAATTAGTCTTTAGACAGAAAGGAGCTTTCAAGATAATTACCAGAATTACTAAGTGTCTTATTTTGTCTTTCGAAAGGCTGTAGCGATTTGAAATACAGCTGCCAGAATTGCCCTGTAAAAATCTAGAAAAAAATTTTCAACGGTTACAGAGAAATTTCTGCCCATCATACATTTTTATTTATGTGCATCTGCTGCATAAATACTTCTCATAATAATTCATTCGAATACGTCTTTTCAACAAATTAAACAATGCAGTGCAATCAAACAATTAAACAAGTCGCTTGAATTACTTACTAAGAAGCAACCGAGCATATCAAATATTATTAGCGCAGCCAACAAAGCATTACGAAAGAGAACTTGAAAAAATTCTTTTTCAAATAATTGTAATGCCTTACTTAATAAGTTTTTTCCTACTTTTCATTCATGCAACGACATAAAAGTCATGCAGCTCGAAGCAACTATTAATTTCCGCCTGTCATTCAGGTAGTTTCTTCATTTGCAATTTTATGGCATTTACATAGTTATTTATATGAATGAGTACTTTCGCTGTTTTATTTGACATTATAGTTGTTTTTTATTTTTGAATGCTTTTTTTTTGCTTATTTGCATTTTCTTCAGTTTTTTTTACATGAAACTTTCAATTACGTTGAGTCATTTCCATAATTAGTTGGTAAACTGCGCTCCGACACAAAGGTCATTTGGCACGACGGCATGCAGCCAGCCAGACCTGGTCACTTTTTTGCCTCTTTCCACCATCCTTACGGTGACCATTCATAACCAATTTTGGCGGGCAGTATCGATTTTGAGAAAATTTTTTAAAAGTCGGCTCCGATTAAGTGTCCCGATTTTTAGTGTTTTCTATATTTACCATTCATTACGGCTCTCGCTGTACTCTGACCCAAAAACAATTTTTCGTACAAACGGGGCAGCACTTTCGTTATCACAAAGGACATAGAATATAAGTGAGCCATAAACATAGCCATCATCCTTAATAATAATATAATTAATAAGATTATAAAAAATAATACTAATAACCTCAAAAAAAAAGTTTGATTAAAATTTTGACCTTTTTAATTAGCTTTCTTAGAAACATTCTGAGTATGCCGTTTTTTAACCTATTCAATTCAAAGAGAAAATTTTAAGTAGTTAGCACTTACCATTAAAATTTGGTAAATTTTGTGGAAGGTGTTGCTCATTTTCTCCATACAAAAGAGTTGTTCAACATACTGTGTATGTATGGAAGAAAATGCGCGAACAAAAAATTGCCAAAAATCAAGGGTAAGTCCAAGCTTCTACCAACTTGCGTTTTGTTATACTAAAATTTTATTGGCTTAAAAACTGCATACTCAAAACAATTCTAGAAAATCTGATTAAAATGTTTCAAATTATCTGATTAAATCTGATTAAAATCTACAAATTTTGAAATTTTGATTTACTTGGTTTTTTTTTAGTTAGTAGTTATATTTTCATAAAAAATAATAAATATTTTTAAATTTCTTTTCTCTTTGTTTTGTTTTAAATAAAACTGTATTAAGCTATTTTTATTGTAAAAACAAAATTGTATGTTCGGGTTCGATGCTTTAGAAATGTTCCGATTTTTGGCCACAGAAATCTGGTCACCGTAACCATACTTCATCTTCTGCTTCCTCTTCGGTTTAGTGGCGAATGACCAACTGAACGGAAAAGTGTGCCACGCGCCAACGCAGCTTGCAAGCTTTTAGTGCACTAAAGCATTCGAAATATGTGCATACATATGTATGTATATTTGTAAACATCTACTCAGGTATGTATCGAAAAGGAGTATATTGTCAAAGAGGTATTCATTTTTTGCTGTTTTTGATGAGGAATTTCGTTAATATTTTAATTACAATTGGTAAAGTAAATACTCATTACAATTTGAGGAACAAACTTTAGTTAAACTTTACTCGAGTGCGAGATAGCAGTTCTAGTGAATGCAGTTGAAAATTCTGATTGCCATTTGAAATTTACAGGAGCGAAAGCAAAGATAAATGTGTACTTATGGTAAACAACAAAAAAATTTCAAAGAGTCAGTCAATTATGAAAACGTTTTTGTGAAGTTAATGAGAAAATGAGTACTTATTCCGCATAAAATGGTACACGAAATTAAATAACTTTAATCTAATTGAGGTACACTTTTCAGTTGAGCTGATTAAAAGTTATTAAATTCTTAGCCTGAACCAGAAGCTAGAGTTGCTTATTTTCAAGGTAAGATATTCTGTATTACTCCAACAAGGGGTTCTTCCGAAATCAGAGATAATCAGGTGTATTCTTATTTTCGTAAGAGACGATTTTTTTTATAGAAAATTATACGAAAATTTCATGATTTTGACCGTCTTCGAAAGAGACACAACTCAAAATTTGGCATTTTTGAAATTATGCGCTAAAAATGTACACAAAGTTTTTATTTACCTTTCAGCAAAATCTGGAGCAAATTTTTGTTATAATTTGTTAAAAAAAACGAAGGTAAAGTCTCCTTTCATGTGCTAAGAGATAGTTTTTCGCATTTTCAGACAAACGTGTAATTTTGAGTTGTGCCCCATTTGAAGACGGTGTGCGATATGTTTGTTGCTGTTTCACACTAAAGCCGCTGGACGGGAAATTTAGCACACAAATAATTTATGACGTGGATTAACATATAGATTATTTTTTTTTTAAGAGAGTTGCCACATTTTTCAAAAGTTAAATATAATTAAGTAATAGTTTAAAAAAATATTACAGCATTGCGGGTGTGAAACGATAGTGACTCTAAAACGATTTATTTCGAAATAAATTTTGACGAGGGTTGCCACCTGGTTGAAATGTGAAAATCAATTTAATTAACAAGTTAAATGCAATATTCTTATCTGGTTATCAAACGATAGAGGTTTAAGAAAGCTTTATTTCGAAAATGATTTTTAGGAGGGTTGCCATCTGCTTAGAAATTCAAAATCAGTTTAACTAAATAGTTTAATAAAATATTATAGTATGGGCGCCAAATGAGAGAGGTTTAAGAAAGGATTCATTCGAAAGTATTTTAGACGAAGGTTGCCACCTGGTTGGAAATTTAAAATCAAAAGAAATGTTTATTACAAATTTTTTTTTTAATGGTTGCAACCTGTTTTGAAATTTAAAATTAACTTCATTTACAATTTGAATTAAACGCAAGAGGTTTAAGAGGGGTTTTGTTTTCAATATGGTTACCACCCGTTTAGAAATTCAAATTAAATTTTATTAAGTTAAACGAAATAGTTTAATATGGGTGTCAAACAAGAAGTGAAGTACCTAAGCTTAACTTTTAAAATACTTTTGAAGATTTATTTTTAAAATTTTGTTGAAGGCGTATCACCAGTTTAATTCTGCCATATTTATACCAAATTACTTTGTATTAGTATACTATATATGTATATCTGTTTCGTTTATGTTGAACAAAAACCAATTTAGCATTGATATGAAACTAAAATCATGTTCTTATATATAAAGTCTACATATCTACGAAAGATGGTTTTTTTTTCATATCGAGCCCTAACCACCAAAAGGATGTAAGCGACTTTTTTTAAATTTTATTTTTATGCAGAAATGTTTCTAGTGCATCAAAATGCATTTCTATATCAAAATTACTCGATATACTGAAATGACAGAATTAGTTACGATTTGGCACAAACATACACCATGTTCTGAGATATAATTTTTTTTCGCAGAACTCCCAGAAAAGGCAAATATCGAGAGGCATCAAAGGCATCAGCATAACTTTGTAACACTGTATTGAGGTACAGTTGTAATATTTGTCAGCATACCGTTCTCTAAAACTACTTCTCTTTATTATTAAACATTGGCTGAAAATATCTCACAATAAAAACGAAAAAAAAAATAGCTTTCTACTGCAAATGTCATTCTCTTCTTATTCCTAAAAATTGGGATGCCAAATTTATCTCTATTGCTATTGCTATTTTGATCTCCGATCCACTGCCTACCCAATTTATCAAATGTCCTCTACTTTTTGTCATATCCAATGTACAAAATCGTACATCCGGAAATGAGAGTCATTGAACATGTTAATGAGATTTTCAAAAATAAATTTAATTTTAGAGACCTTAGCAAGGAATTGCCACACTTGTATTGATTTATTAAAAAGAAGTTTCACCTAACACATGTCCATACAATACTGGGTGCAAAACATATGTATGTGTGACATATTATAGTATTTGTGACATGTCGCTGGCTAATTTCCGCATTTGAAATGAGTTTGACTGAGTGGCTACGTGTCACGATTAACTGTAGCGTACAATTTCCGCAACGTAATCGAAAGAACTTCATTGTGTACGTACATACATACATATGTAACATTGAATGCGCAATTATTTGTAACGTTGCTCATTTCATGATGGAGATTGGACAGTCAGTGAGTTATTTTGGACCCTTAAGCACATTAACACATACATACATACATACGGGTCCGTATAATATTCTTCCGATTCGTTATGTTACAACATATTGAACTGCCAACTTCTTGAATGCTGGCTGGCATGTACATATGTATGTATAAGCACCTTATAAGCACTACTTATACTCTACTACTGTGTGTGTGTGTTTGTGAAAATTCCATTTTAATGCTTTTTGTGCCTTCCGCACTAACTTGAGTAAGCGTCGAAATTAAATGTCACCTCGGCGTCAAGTAGTTTTCCGCTATAACAGTTCTTGCTGCCATAATAGACGCACACACACAAGCATACATACATCCAACGCTTATTATTTGCAACCTGTTCACTTAAGATTTATTTTTTTTTTTTTTATAATCCGCTTTACTTGATGTTACTTGAGTTATGCGCGCGTAAGTTGTTTGTAACGCTTCACAGGGATACTTGAGTGGTTTAGTGCGCTCCTGTCGTGTCTATGCATCCCCGTGGCTCGTCGTCGACGACACAATATCATGCTATTCGAGTAAGCATATCCTCTTCAATGACTGCTTACCTTACCTTACTTACTTACTACTCGTAGGTACATACATATATTTATTATCACTTCGCCGCTTTCGCGCTATGTGTCAGCAGTGCTTTCTTGATTTTCAGCATTCTTGCGGCTCCATCTTTAGTGACAACTTCATTCTTGCTACTTCAACACACCTTCAGCAGGCATTTCATAGCCAGTATCTACTCGATTTGTGGCAGCTGTGTATTAGTCTATCAGCCTCACCGCTCCTTTGCGACTAGCTTCTTCACTCGTATCACAATAAAGCGCCCTACGCTCTTGAAATCCTTCCATTTTGCTCAGCGTCATTATTGTCAACTTGACGACGCCATCAACAGATCCTTCTTTATAACGCCGGAAATGTATCAAATTACGCAGACATTGAGAAATTCCGCTTCCGCTAACTATCCGTGGACATACATACATACGCTATGTAGCCCAGCAGCGCTTTTGTTATTGTCGTAGACTGCCATAGTTAATGATACGCCAACATTAACTGCTGCACAAACACGTGAGCGTGAAGAAAGGCCAACGCATACTTGCTACTCGTACCTTTATCATCATCCACGTCCGTCCGTCAGCAGGTTTCCCTGTTGTTGCTTGTTTTACTGCGCTGTTTGCTCGCCATGTGCATTGCCATTAAATTGAGAAATTATTCAGCGTACTTCCGCTTCATCTTCCGCATTTGCTGTCTTTGTTTGACGGTACTCATCTCGTAGTTACTGTTAATTGAATTTAATTTTCTGCAATCCTCAACTGCCATTCGACAGCCACTTACTTTGCTTGTTTGTTTATGCTCCTTTGATTGATGAGTGGGCGGGAAATTCATGTATAGGATTTACATTTTTTGTCTTTGTCAACAATTTTTTGTTTCCCAAGGAAATCGAGGCACGTCCAGGTAATTATTAGCTTTCCTAAGCCAAATTTTTGATCTTTTATACTTAAAAAAAAATGTTTGTAAAGGTTCTCTACTTTGTATTAAAGAATTATATCAACGTATCAAAACGCCTATGCGAAGGGTAAGTCCATACAGTTCTTCCTAACGGAATGTTTGGAATCGAAAAAATTATGATATATTTTATAGGTATCATTCTTCATATACCTGAAACCTTCAATAGTGTCCCTGGAGGCTTTGTAAAATGTATTGACTCCATTAGTGTGAGTGCTGCCATCATTTCGACATATTTTCTTGAGTTTTATTTATTAAAATTTGCAGTTCTATTGAATCACCCTGTATGTATAGCTATAGTCATTCGCATGCATGTGTCTACGCCGAGCTCACTTCGACAAGAAAATAACCTTTGCCGTTCTCCATAATATTAGTACATATTTTAGTCAGATATAGCCCTCGAAATTGACAATAAAGCTGATTTCAAAATAATTTTTACAAAACAAATTAACTAGTTTCTTTCAGCAGATTTTTGTAAACGCGACACCGCTAACTGAAAATTTCTTCCCCTAATATTTTAGTTTTTAATAAGCTTTAAATTTTAAAACCATACTGGTAATTAAATTTTTTCATTCAATTAACACTGCTGTTGGCCGCAAAGTAGTTAAATTAATTTTAAACAGTTTAATTAATATTTAAACAACTTATGTATCTGCATTGCAGTTTTATGTTTGACAATTTCTTCATGAACCAGGTGTTTGTAAAAATTCTTCAATGATCCGGAAAATTACCCAAGCCTTAGGCATTTTCGACCAATTCTAAAACCACAGAAACTTTTTTGGAATATGCAGTAACAAAAAAAAAGGCGCGAAGAAAAACAAAAAAAAATTCTTCTTTAAAAATAAAAAAAATAAAAACTGAATACGCCTAGTCCATACTACAAAAATGATTCTTCTTTCAATTCATTTCTAGTTCACTTAATATTGCAGAAATTTTTCTAAGCATAATACTAAGCTTATTCTTAGCCTTAGTCATCGTCATCGTCTTCATCTTCATATTCGTATTCGTATTCATCTCCGCTTTAATTTTCGTAAACTTATTCGTCTTCGTCTTGATTTTCGTTTTCGTTTTCTTTTTCGCCTTCGTTTAAATCTTTGTATTCGTATTCGTATTCTTCTATGTATTCATATTCGTCTACGGTTGGTCTTTGTATTGATTTTTGGATGCGTAGTTGTCTTAGGCTTGGGATTGGCCTTCGAATTTTTCAAAAAATTACATATCTCGGTACTTACATATGCATATATCTATAACTCGATAAATTTTGAATAACTCCATGAATTTCGATAACTGCATTAATTTTTATAGTTCCATAAATTTCGATAAATCGATACACTCTGTTAACACGATAAAATTCGATAAAACAATAAACAATGATGAAACTTATGTAACCCGAGAAATATGAATAACTCGATATACTTTGAGAATTCCAAAATCTTCGATTCGATAAACCATCAATTTTGGTAACTCAATAAATATCGATAACTCAATAAGTTGAAAGATTTTGACATTGGCAATTCAACAAATATCGATAACGTGATACATCTCATTAACTTAGCAAACTTCGATAAACCGATACATTTTTATAACTCTATAACTATCAATAAATTTCGATAACGAAGTTTCTGGTTTGATAACTCAAACAACGTTGTTCAATTTGAATGACTCGTTCAATTTCGATAACTCAATAAACATAGATAACCCGATAAATTTCGATTATTATAAACTTCGGTGACTATATAACTTTCGATGCAATATAAGGAAATGTGTTAAATATAAACCATATTTGCAATTATTACGAACAGAAAATATTACAATTTAACTCATACATCATATATGTATGTATTTATCAAAAAAATTTCGGACAGTGAGATTTTGTCTTGTCGATCGATTGACAATTAGGAAAAGGTATGATCTGGCTGGCGCAGACGAAGGAACGCTGCGTATAAATTAATTTTCGTTCCACAGAGGGATTGTGACTGGTTTGAGTAAATATTTTTTTTGACAAGTGACTTAATTAAAAACATTGCTGCGGATTTGGATAAAGCAGGTAAGAAAACATACTTTTGATATATTTCACTGTTTATTGATAACACGTGGTTTTATTATCGAACGAAATTCCTGTTTTAACGACCACTAAAAATACAGTGGTAGATCAATTTAGTGCTGGTATAAAAATACCCAATCATGAAATTGGTAGCCCAATCGTTTTATGGAAAAATATTAGGCTTTGCTCAAATTTTGACAAACAATTTTTCAGGGACCAAGAGAGCGTTCCAGTTTTGATTTAGTTCTGCACGAGAATAAAATGTAATGTCTAGAACGTTCCCACAAAAGAAGCAAAGAGTAAAAACAAGTATAAAAGGTTCGGGAACGTTTCCGTAAAGAACAAAATACGAACAAAACTCTTGGGAACGCTCTCAAGAAGAACTGTATGAGTACGAAACCTTCGCGAATATTTCCCACGAGAAGAAAATAAGTAAGAAAGTATCGAGAATGTTTTCAAAGAGGATCAAATAAGAACAAAAGTCTGAAGAATGTTCTGCTAGAGGAACAAAACGAGAACTTTAAGTTAAGTAAGAGAGGGGGAGTGTTTATTATTAGGGTGAACTCTCCATTTATGAAACAATTTTTCATTTTCTGTGCGTAGTTCGTGTCTTCAGTCTTTCGTTGACTTTATCTGCATAGTTATGCTTCAGTTAATTTTTAATTAGTTTTAATATTCAAACATTTCAAACTAATGGAACGCGGTGAGAAAAAAATTTATTCTCGCTTCCTTTCTTCGCGAATAGCTCAGAGAAAATTTGCTACCGTTTCGTTCTATGGCAGAAAGTTCCTGATAATTTAGTTCCCAAATTGTTCTTCGAGAGAAAGTTCCTTAGACTTTTATTCCCATTTTGTTCTCTTAGAAATGTTCCAGAGAATATTGTTCGAATCTTGTTCTCCTTGGGAACGTTCCACAGGGTTTTGTTCTTACATAATTCCCATTGAGAGCGTTCTCGAAAGTTTTGTTCTCATTTCGGTTTTGGTTTTGAAGCGTTCTTTTGAACAAAACTACGAGAACGATATTTAGTTTCGATCATTCTTTTTCTTGGTCCCAATCGTGTGACAATTTCATCCCAATTTTTATATTTTGTACCAAATGGGGCACAATAAAAAATTTCACCCTTAGGAAACGAAATGAAGAAATAAAAGCCAGAGGAAACAGTTTTCCAAAATTTTGAGTCCACGAAATATTGCAGTGCGTGTCGTTCGTCTTGTGAAATCGGCAATGAAAAATACCCAAAACCACAAACGTTGATGTCCAAACTGAACATTCCCACGACAGCCGGTTCTACGTACCGGAATGACTCGGGTTTCACCCGACCAAGGGCTGTTGTTTCGGCGATCTAACCCCGTTTAGGTCGGCGAAGTATCTCAGAAGTTGTCCGTCCATAGGGCAACATTCACTACGCATTCTCCTACTCAGGGCTGGCATCGAGTCAAACCCTGGGCCAGAAATATACACCTGCTGTGTATGCCGAAGACGATTACACCACAACTCCACCTCAGTCAAGTGTAATGCCTGCGAGGGGTGGAGTCACCTCAGGGTCTGCTCGGGACTACGGACACACAGACAGTGGACCACGTCTTACGTGGCCCCCTGTTGCTCAAACAGAGCAGCCTCCACGGCAAACGATAGTCCGCCCGTGCAGCCCCACACACTCACACAGCAACCACACACAGTCGCCACTACACAACAACATAATAACACCACAGACCGTACCATAGCCACCACAGACCACATAATACACACAACTGCACCACCACCCACACGCCGCCGCCAACAACTCCTGGTTCCCCCTACAATCTGCACGGTATGTCAGACCAGAATATTCCGTAATGTGACATCAGTCAAGTGCAACACCTGCCTTGGCTGGTGCCACTTTAGGGCATGTTCAGGTCTACGTACCACGCGAGATTGGACGGGGAATTTCGAGGGCCCGTGTTGCGCTGCTCGGTGGCAGACGTCAATTGCGACGCCCCCCACCACCACCACAGGGCGGCAATCACCTCAGCAGCACACACAGCCAACGGCGGCAAGAACATACACCTCACTCACACCCCACATCACGACACGTCTCCCGAACCACATGAAGCTCCTCCAATTCAACTGTAACGGGCTACAGAGCAAGATTGAGGAGATAACCGTCTTCATGTGTCGGCATAGTATATTAATAGCTGCGGTCCAAGAGACGAAGCTGCACAGCAATTCAACTTTGTTGAATTGCGCCGGGTACAACGTGCACCGTCGAGATCGCGAGCGAGATAATGGTGGTGGCTTAGCGTTCATCACGCACCACACCGTGCAGTATCGTCTTATCGAAGCAGACATCGACCGCAGGGATACCACCCTAGAATGTCAGGGCATCGCTATCCGGTCAGGCGATGTCGAGCTCGAAATATTTAACATATACATACCCCCTGTCACCTGCTGCCCGGCAGGATATCACCCTGATATAGGTGCGCTCCTCAGAGGTGAAAACCTTATGGTAGTAGGTGACTTTAATGCGCACCACGATCTTTGGCACTCAAGCCTGTCAAACGATCGTAGGGGAACAGACTTGGCTGAGCAGATAGACGATTCGACATTCTGCACAATGAACGACGACGCACCCACCAGGATTATGGGTAACTGCAGTAGCTCGCCAGACATCACAATAGTCAGCGCTGGTCTGATAAACAGCATAACGTGGCGACCTATGCTGACTCTAGCATCAGACCATCTACCCATAGTCATCTCGATTGATAAACCAACCGACTTTGCCTCCGCCAAACACCGGACCTATATCAACTTTTCCAAACCTGATTGGAAAGGTTACGCGGAGTTTACTGAAAACACCTTCGCAGCGCTCCCCACACCAACCGACGTCCATCTCGGTGAACGTAAGTTCCGCAGGGCTATCACTGCTGCTGCAGCTCGCTTCATACCGGCAGGACGTATATCGGACCCACGTCCAAACTTCCCTGCCGAAGCGGCTGTTCTAGCTGATGAGCGTGATAGCCTTCGTCAGGCCGATCCCGGAGATCCCCGTATCAGGGATCTCAACGCGGAGATTCGGCAACTTGTAAACGTACATAAGCGGAAGAAGTGGGAGGAGCACCTGAAGACTTGTAATTTCACCTCTGGTGTGAGCAAGCTTTGGTCAACCGTGAGGTCATTGTCTAATCCGACGAAGCACGACGACAGAGTCGAAATTTCCTTCGGCGACCATGCTTCCTCGGACCCGGAGCGATGCGAGAGCTATTTCAGCCGGCAGTTCATACTGCATCCTCCGGTAGACAAAGCCAAGCGTCGAGTGACCAGAAGGCTGCACAAACTGCCAACAAATTGTGCCCCCTTGCTTTCACTTGCGGTGAAGTTCAGGTGGCCATCGGGAAGGCGAAAGCCTCCAAAGCCATGGGTCCCGACGGAATATGCATGCTGATGCTGAAAAATTTGGGTCCTGCGGGGGTAGCGTACCTAACGGAGGTCCTCAACCTGTCAATGGCCACTCTCATCATCCCAGACATCTGGAAGGTGGGGAGAGTGGTCCCACTGCTCAAACCGGGGAAACCCGCCAACAAAGGAGATTCGTATCGTCCGATTACACTCCTTTCCCCGGTAGCGAAGACACTCGAGGCCTTGCTACTCCCGTACTTCACAAACCACCTGACCCCAGCGAAGCATCAGCATGGTTTCCGTAAAGTGCACAGTACAACAACAGCACTTAACGCCATAAACACTCAGATAACTCGTGGCCTTAACCGCAACCGTCCCTGTGAGAGAACGATTCTAGTAGCGTTGGACATGTCAAAGGCGATTGACACCGTCTGCCATTCCACGGTGCTAGAAGATATAGAGGCCTCCTCTCTCCCACAGAGGCTCAAACGGTGGTCGGCAAATTATCTGAGTGGTCGACATTCGTCGGTAACATTTAGAGACAAAACCAGTAAGCAGCGAAAAATAAAACAGGGGGTTCCAAAATACTCGGAGTAACATTCGACAGCCTGCTCTCCTTCTCTGCGCACTCAACCGCTATTGTCAATAAAGTACAGAGCCGCAACAAGGTCCTCAAGTCGCTAGCCGGCAGTACTTGGGGCAAAGACAAAGAAACGTTGCTGGCAACATACAAGGCAATAGGCCGGCCGGTTTTGAACTACGCAGCGCCAGTGTGGTCGCCAGGGACTAGTAGGACGCAGTGGACGAAGCTACAGACGGTACAAAATACGGCACTTAGGACAGCGACGGGATGCCTCCTGATGTCGCCAGAACACCACTTGCACGGCGAGGCGCAAATGCTCCCAGTTAAGGAGCACAACATAATGCTCTGCAAGCAGTTCCTGATCGGGAGCCACAGAAGTGGCCACCCAAACAGACAGCTGCTTGCAGAGGAGCCCTCGCCTAGGCACGTCAGGAGGCATCTATATGAACTGACGGACGAAGTCCAGAGGTTCATTAAGCAACCTCTGGACCCGACAGCGTACAGACAGGCCCTGAACGGCATTCACAGGGACTCAGTCTCGAGTTATGTAGACTCTAGACCTGTGAATGCCGTTCTAGGCATACCACCCCCGGACATTGACGAGACAGAGCTTCATCTGCCTCGGGAGACACGCACTACACTCGCTCAACTTCGCTCCGGCTACTGCAGCAGGTTAAACTCCTACTTGAGTAGGCTGAATGAGGATGTGCCGAACGAATGTCCGGCATGCGGAGAGACCCCACATGACTCGAACCATCTCTTCGCATGCCCGGAAAACCCGACAACCCTAACGGCCTTGTCCCTGTAGACAGATCCCACAGAAGCTGCACGCTTCCTAGGGTTGCCGTTAGTGGAACTTGACGACAACGACTGAGATACCAACCGATCTGGGCGGGGTTGTTGTAGCCGCTACAACAACAACAACAACATGTCCAAACTGAAGTTATAGATATAACTTTCATGTGCACATACAAATGCATATGTTTACATAGTTATATGCTTCAACGTTTTATAGCTATGGGTCATTTCTTTAACGAATTGTCATGGCGTATGCGTTACAATATCGTACATTGCACTTGAGTAGATTATGCGTAAGGGATTTATTGCTTTTAACTAACGTGATTTGCGCAATTTACGCTATTTCCGCAGCTAATAAGTACATACATACATACATACACACATACATATATATATATACATACATATATACGCTGTCTCTCATAGTTGATTTGTTGTACTTTTCGGCATCAACAATACAATATGACCTCATAAATATTCATAACCATGCGTTTAGCTAATTTCTTACAAACAGGTGTGCTATGCGATGCATACGCAGAAGTAAAGCATGGCATGGTTGCGCATTTCAGCAAAATGGATTTCATAATTTATACTTACATACATACATACATATATGTATGTACGCATGTGTGTATGTGATATTATTTGTAACTATATGTAATCGCTAGGGATGTTAATTTTTCAGCTTTAACCGATACCGGGATTTTTGGGATGTCGTTATCACAGTCCCGGGATACCGGGAACAGTCCCGGGATTAAGATATTCATTAGATACTTTTCAATAATTTAAATCGAAAAAATTGCTTCTATATTGTTTGAAAAGCTCTTCTCAGGATTTATTTTAAAGAACTATGTAATTTCAAAGATATGATTAATTCCAAAAATTATTTACAAAATTCAATGCAATATAGAATAAAAATATGGGTACCTAATCTAAGAGGTAAGCTTTTTAGAATTAAAAAAAAAATTTTTTTGGATTCACAAGGACGAATAAATAATTTTTTAAGCTGATGAAGCTAGCAGGACGAAATTCGACGATATTATCGAGTTTATATAAGTCCTTAACATATAATTTTTTTCAAAAACAAATATTGCGAAATTTCAAGGATAAAATATTAGAAGGACATTTTCAATACGTAGAAGTCCTTCTGCACCAAAAACTTGAATCCGTTTACATTCTACAGGACTTCCTCTTTAATTTTGTACCCATACTTCTTCTCAAGGCACATTTCTTTCAATTTTTTAAATCAGTTTTGAATTACCGACGTCAGAGTGAAAAACTAAAAACGCAATTTTACTATAGTTGGGCCATGGTTTCGCGAATATATTGATATTTGTGTTTAAAATTTTCTATCGCACGGTACTTTTTGTATAATGAGCTAGACATTTATAAAAAAAATATTAGTTATTAAATAAATAAAAGAAATATAGCCAATACTGGTCAAGAAAATGAGTCTCCATTATTGCCATCAGTGCAAATTACAAATCCCGAAAATCCCGGGATTTTTTGCCAAGAATCTCGGGATTTTAGGGACCTTAAAATTCTGGGATCCCGGTATGCCGGGATTAACATTCCTAGTAAGAGCCATTAAATGTGTCTAGTTATGTACTTGAAAGGCTTGTCATATTAATTCTTACGAGGATTTCAGAATGTCTATGATATTGCAGGCTTAAATTAATCGCTTGTTCATTCCTCAATTTCATCGAGTTAGCAAATTCCATAGAGCAGCTTGTGTTTACGATTTATCACGTTATTTAATTAAATCCAATTCATTTTTGGTTGAGAGCATTATTTTGTTTAGCCTCTCTGGAAAATGTATTTATTTACGTGTCACATTAAGTGATACCATGATGCAATCATGAAGTGATACCAAATTATGGTCGAAGATTTGTTCCGTACCCGATTTCATATATCTTATTATCCTACTTAATTAGCGCTGTAACAGAACACATAATTGACTACGATTTCAATAAAAGGGCGGGCAAGGAAGAGATCTTTGGCACCACCGTCGGAAAATTCAGCATTCACGATGAAACGTCCGATAACGGGCTGAGATTGATAGACTTCATCGGTGGTTGTAGGCTGTTCCCAGCCCAAAAATCCAAATCAGTTATATTATGATGGACGGAAGGAATTTCAGACGTGCAGCAAAAAACGTGCGTCCAATAATGTAAGGGAAGTTCAACGTCGAAAAGCTGCAATCACAACAGACGCCCAATGCATTCGCCACTGGACTCTCACACCCACTCTCATAGCGCATCCTTCAACATACCGAATTATGCGAGCAGTGAAACCACATATCCCGCTCATTACGTATCGCTTCAGGAGAGGTAGTCGAATATCAGCACGCCCGAAAGAAGAACTGGTAAGATGAGGAATGACACGAAGCTGGAGAGATAAAATATGCAGCCTACGGAGCCACGCTACGGTTGGGCGCAATGCGAGCTATGTTGGACCGATGAAGGTGGTCGAAGAGGAAAGCAAGACGGATGTGCCGTTATAAAAAGAGAGAGCCTAAAATACGGTAGTGCGAAGAGTTTGAAATTATGCCCGACAGGCAAAACATGCAAAAATTTTACCCTGGAGTTAGGTGACTAGCAGCACGGAAAGTAGTGGAGAAAATGAATCGAAGCTCCCAGTCGATGACGACGAAAGTGATGGATTTATCGAGTGGATTGTGTAACGTACTGATCCCATCATCAACGAACTAATTCAGCCTTACTAGTGTGGCTTTAAGCCTGGAAAATCGACCGTAGGCTAGGTGTTCTCAAAATCTTAACGGCTTTTTCACTGCGGGCTACCCACAAGAGAGAATTCCGAATTTAAATCACACTAAGATCTGTGGTGTTAGACTTTTTTTCGTCTTAGGCTACAGATATAGGCAAAAAAATTCTAAGCAGGAAGAAAATCCTCAAATCGCTTACCACCTTGGCTGGAGAAAAGATAAGGGGACGTATGTGTATCACTAAAATGTTGATCGATTGATATTGAGCATCAGCTATTCGCAGCTGTTAAACCTTCAGAAGTGCCAAAGTAAAGATCTCCGTGCACTACAACGCCTCCTCCACAAAGCCGAATCGCTTACGGTGAAGAAACACAAAAATTGCTACTTTTCATACCGTACTTGTGGGGTGGCTACCGAACCAACCACCTAAACTTTTATCTTATGTTCTGAGCAACGGCATTGGGAAGTAGGCATTGTTCAAAACATCAGGGATCCGATGAACCAGCCTGACGAGCCAAACTACCTCGATCGTATGAAAAGAGTTCACTCAGGGGACACAAAAGCGTATTGCGATCTGGCAATTTCGCATGTCCTCGTTTTAGCCCAGCGATCATTGAGCTTACATGATACCCAGAGGAGGACAAAGGCGTCCCCAGCTGGTGACAATGTATCAATAGTGCTTTTTCTTGTCAGGTCATCAGCCATGCAGTTTCCCGCAATACCACTATAGCCCGGCACCCAACTGAGTCTGATTAGGAAGTACTGCGACGCGGTTGATAGAGAGGACAGACATTCCCTTACCGATCTCGGGCGCATCATCATATCATTCAGGGCTTTGAAAGCCGGTAAGAAAGTAGATACTAACCACCCAAATTGACGTCACACTCTTTAGCAGTGAGTCTACCGCTTCCTTGATGCAAGTTATTTCCGCTTGAAAAACACTGTAGGAGCCTGAACAAACTTTCGATGTAGCGCCTCCGGCAAAAGACACCTCCACCAAGCCTGCCTCCAAGTTTTGATGCATCCGTGAAGACGTTCACTGTTCCCCTCTTGCATTGGCACCGTCCCACCCAGTCCTCTCTTAAGGGAATGTAAGTAGATGAGGAGCTACCGGGAGCCATTTCGGACCGTTCAGGGACGATGTCAAAGCTCTTCAGAACTTTAGAGTGTCCAATTTTCGAGCCAGTTAACCACCCGATTTACCTGAGCCTAATGGCAGTTAGTGCTGCGCCAAGTCGGCATGCAATATTGACAGCCCAATTTCTCCAGTTCATATAGAAGGTCGCTTACACCCGCAATCCAGAGTAGTGGCGAGAGAACCTTGCAATTAAAACTAAACACTAACTTTACCTACAAAAATATTTATTCATATTAAATATACTCTAGTAGGACTAATATTATTAAAGTTGTAATTTAAAATAGTTAATCAAGTGTGGCATTAAAACGCTTCTCTGGCTTAAAGCAAATACAATACCATGGCAAATTTTTCACAAAAAATACTCGCGTTTTAGCTTAAACATACCTAAGTTCTTTTAAAGCTGTAAAGGTCAAAATTATTACTGTCACATCCGTCCTCACTCCAATCCAATTTATTGCTTTGCTATGATTTTACAGTTGAGATTTATGATCCAAGTAGTAGGCAGTTAGGCGTTGTGCCTCACGCCAACCAGTCTCCACCGCGCCATGCACCGTCGAATAGTAGTGCGAATGCGTTGCTTCGCCGGCAAATTGCAGCAATGGTCTACCACTTTTTTCATCCATCAGCGGTGCTGCCAAATCGCAGTTGTTGGCGCGTAGCTCCGCTGCATACATGGAGCGAAATGAATAACTGCCACGAAAATTGGGATTAGTGTACCAACGTGTGCGCAGAAATTTCAATGGTTTTGGTACTGCGAAAGTGAAGAATTTCTCGAAAAGCCAAAGCAAAGCCTTGAGCACTTCCGCTTCTGGTAGCGTTTCCATGTGACGTGCGTGTGGTCCAATTATCCAGCCTTGAAGCAAACGTGGCTGACAAGTAACGCGATAAAAGCCGAAAACGCTTTCCAACCAAAAGTTGTCAGAGTTGCGTAGCTCCAACAAATCCTCGTCGCACCAAAGGAAACAAAAGCTCGACCAGTCATGCGGCTCGAAGGGCGTTTCGAATTCTATGAAAAACTTGTCGACTGTGCCCAACTTGAGGCCGTCAATAGCGCGATATTTGGCAGGTGGCAGCGCGGGTGTGAACATTTGCTTGTGGCATTCCTGCAGCACGCCCAACGATACAGTGCAGATGACATGATCGGCTTCGATCAGTTCACCATTCCAAAGACGTATATGCACCTCGCCACTCGACTTTTGCCACTCGATGCTTTGCACGCGTGCATTATACTGTATGCGCTTGTTCAGCAGTCCCAAATCGTCGGTGGAGTCTTTCTTCGCTTTCATCAAGAACTGCAGAAAGCTGCGGAAGCCTTTTGTTTTCCAATTCAGCAGCATATCTCCTTCGCATTTCCAATACTCCAAAAGACCTTGCCCTGAAACTTCGAATAGATGATCTGATGCCTCTATCGAACTTTCGAACTTTTTGTAGTTCTCGAAAAATTCACGCGCCACCGTCTTATCGATCTCGGGCGACTGCTCTAGATCGCGCCAAAATGCCTCCGTGAGATATGTGCCCAGCGAACCTTCGAAGCCTTGCAAGCCATCCTGGTGTGCTGGTATTGAATTAAAAGCCACCGACTTGAGCGCATCGGCGACTGCCTCGGGCAACACTTCTTTGTTGGAACGCACGCATTTGTAGTCATCGTAGATTGTGCCAGACGGCTGCAGCATATCACAGTCTTTTACCAACTCATAGATCACATTGCCCTTCTCTCCATGACACCACTGCGCACCCAAATCGACGACATTATCCGCAAATGGTATGGTGTGTACGCGTCCACCAAAGCGATTTTCAGCTTCAAGCAGTAATACATTCTCAAAACCAGCCTGCAGGAGGCGTGTCGCTGCCGCTATGCCAGCCGCGCCGGCACCGATTATCACAATACGCGCCGATTCCATGCCCATCAGCTTGGTCGTTTGCCCCCTTTTTGACGCTACTGGTCGCTCACAAAAGCGTTTGTCGTTGGCTTTGCTATTTTGGTCTCCAATTTCCTCGCCACAACTACGAGAATTGCACTTTTCAGGTTTTGCCTTCTCGCCGTCCGCGATTTTGCCTTCTCTCACCGTTCGTTGTGGCAGCGTGTCGTAGACGGGCACCTTCTCTGCACGTTTAACTATTTCAGCACTTGCTAGGCAACTGAGTTTTAGTGGCGCCGTTTGGTCATTGAAGTAGCCACCGGCAGTTGTTGTGCTCACGTGGCTGTTTGTAGAGAGCGGTTGGGTGAGCTTTGAAAAGACGAATCGGAGACGCTTGCAATGAGCATTTCGTAGTTGTGGAGCGCACAAGCGTATACACACCATTTTTGCTAAATTGCTTTGCGGTTCAAGATACAAACATATTTATTTCTTTTTACTAGTTCTCTTTATTATCTGACAATGGAAATTCGTGTTTGCTTTGACAATGTATGAATGTGTCTATTTATGTGCATAGTAAAGATTAGTAATGCTCTTTGTAGATCTAATGAAATTTTGTTTAACCAGTGTGCATTAGCTATCAGTTGCGTTGCATACATTATTAAATATTTATGTACAATATATATGAATGGATTTGTTATTATGAGGAATTGATAGCTGAGTACGTTCCCTACAGGAAAATCGTCAGCTAGGAAAATACATTTCAGCGACAAATAGTATGGAAAATGCACTTCTTTTGTGACAAAACCTAATATAGTGACAAAAAATAATATATTTGTGACAAAAAATAATATAGTTTCAAGAGTTTGAGATGAAGAATTCAGGAAAAATGGTCTCCTTTTGACCTTTAAAGTGAGCGGCAAATATGGATGGCTTTCATTGTTTTATTTATTTTTTTACCTAAAAACAGTAGATACGCATCTCAAAACCTACAACATATCGTTAAATTTATTTCGTCATCCGTTCTTGTTATAGAGCGGTGATGGACATCGCCTTGCCCGCGGGCAAAGCTCTTTTAAGCTTTCTATACATTTTGTATAGACGCACGCAGAGTAAAAGGCAGTGCACATCACCGTTCTGGAGACACATAGATTTTGTTACAGAAAAAGCTCATTTTCCACGCTGCGCGAAATCTTTACTCTAATTTTGGAAGTGGCGAATTTGAAACACAAATAATTACGCCTTCGAAGATGTCGGCTTTCGTGCTATGCGAGAATTTGTAATTTAGCGTTGTGGTGGCGCAGGTTTGAGACCAACTGGAAGTGCAGTGGATTTTTCATAATAAAAACAATTTAAGTTATTGTATGAAATTTCAATTGAAATAAGATATGAATTATTAAATTTAAAAAGTTCAATAACTGATTAGTCTAAGAAAGTTAAGAATAATAAATACATGTTTGTACTTCTAAACAAAAATTTTACACGATAATCTCCGGAAAGGTTCGCTAGCGAACTAGACTATCAGTGGATCTAAATCAGCGATGCGCAGAGAGCGCTTTTACTCTGCACGCGCCTATACAAAATGTAAAGGAAGCTTAAAAGAGCTTTGCCCGCAGGCAAGACAGTGCCCATCAGTGATCTAAATTCATTTTGGGAGCATGAGGTCGGCACTAGTGGATTTTCTTGCAGGGTAGCTACTTTTAACTCTCTCTACAAGTCGTACAGATGTACATACATAGATTGTACTTACATACACATATGTACACACATATATACCTACATAAACGTACTCATTAGCGATTGCAAGTTTTTATACATATGTAAATAATTATTAATAAATGTAATACTATCTATCTTTACACTCTTTTTTATTATACGCTGCTAAATGTTCTTATCTTTGTAAAATTTTATTGGTTGATATCTTCGCAGAGCGATTTTGAGTTTGTCAGCATTTCGTTGGGTGAGAAAAATAATAATTGTAAACAAAACCTTGTTAAACGTTTATTTATGGTACCAGAGCAATTAGCGTAGTAAATAAATTCACTATGGTATATACCAAGGAACACTGCAACAAAGAAGAAATTTTTTATAAAAAGCTATAATAAATAGCCCCTAACCCCAATTGCGCAATAAACTGCCGGTTTGTCTAATAAATGCTAACAGTGCTCTGATAGAGGAACTGTTAAGAAATAAATACTAACTGCCGGTTTCACTAGCAATTCATAGCCCAGTGAATTTAGACGTCTTCAAAAAAAAAATATATACATATATATAAAATTTGTAGTAGGGCACTGTTGATGGAGTTTACATCTATTTGATACGTAGATTATTGATCTACCGACTTGCCCCTAAATTTTATATGGGAACATTTTTCTATCTTGGATTTTAGGTTTTTTGTTTTTTTTGCGATTTGGAAACTAATTTTTAATTTTTCGTAAAAAAAGGTTTAAAACAAATTCGTAGAGAATATAACTTCCCACATTTTTTTTTAAATATAAGATTAAAAAAAAAAACATATTTCTTATTGTAAATAATTAGCAAAAAAAGATTTAGATCTTAAAATCATGGCATAGATGCCCCGCATTCAAAACAGCGTGACCACTTTTTTTAAGTGAAACACGATTTTTTCCCCTTCTGTAAATTTTTATAATAAATTCAAATTAAAAATATTTTTTTTTTTTCAACTTAATTGCTTTTGTCAAATTTCATTGTTAAGACCAGTTATGAACCTTGAAATGGGTATGTTCTTCCGAAAACATAAGAAGAGCCTAGCTTATCTAGAGGCACCTATAAGTCTGCAGTACTTACTGCGTCTGATTCTACTCAGCCTCGAACAAAGTCCGAAAAATGATTGCGGCCCCACAAGGTCCATCTTTAAGCGCTCGCGCGCCAGTTCGCTGATGACCACGTCTCCTTTGATTCTGATACTCTCCATGGATGCCCATGAATGAATGTTGTACAGAGGAAAACCGAACTAAAATCTTTAATTTTTCTGTCGTAGCAGCTTACTAAACTCTGTCTGAATCAGTGAATTGACTAAAAGTTGTTTTCATTCCTGTCAGGCAGAATATGGAAAAGGCTAGACCGACGATAGGGAAAGGGATGTTAGATGAGCTGATATGAGTGGGCATGCTAACAGGCCATTTGTGTCGTCCGGGCATCTGCTACAAAATTAAGAATAGTGTTGTATCAAAGAAACGCTAGCCTAAAAAAGCAACTCGAGCTCTTCGTCTACGATAGGTAGCGTTGGTATCCGATGACGGAATTCACGGGGTGAAAGTTGACGAAAGTGTTTGATTGATTCTCGATGAATTGCTTTTCTATAATAGACTATATTTTTGTATAGTCGGTGTGATACAGCGCATGGTATACTATCAGTCCCAAGACAGTCAGTTCTAAATGCTCCAGATTTTCCACACAAAAAAAAGGTGAATATCGGTTAACCCCATTAAGTATGAATTTTTCGCTAGTGTTTTTCTGTTTTACATGCAATCCAAATTATTCGAACTTTTGTCGCCTTACTAATTTCTAAATTGAAGCTTTATCTATTTTCAGTAGTCAGTTTGTAATTTGTACATATGTTAAAGAAAATCAGTTTACCCGGGTTTTTCTTAATTTGAAAATGTGGAACCGGGGTTTTTTTTTTTTTAAATTGCTTCTTGGTCGACTGGCAATCCTGATTCCTTGATTTTTTTTTTTTTTAATTTCGTTTATAGAAATCGCGATAAATACCATAACTTTTGGTTCCAGTTTAGGATTAAGCATATTTTTAATTGTTTTTGCCTGCGGGCGCTCGTCGGCGTAGAATCGGTAATTTTCAGGCGCCCTTGGTTTATCCAAAAGAAAAAACTTTCATCCTCTAAAACGTAAACTTTCTTGATGTGAGTTTTGCAGTTGTTCTGTCAGTCCTGATGATTGTTTTTCTCCCTGAACCACAAATTCTCTGAATGCAACAAGTTTTGAGAATTCGATAGGTTGTCGAAAACGGGAACCGTTTTGTAATTATACAAAAGTTCTTTTATGTAAACATTCAATTCATATCCTCTTTACTTATTTTTTCAAAAATTTACTTTTTTACCTGCAAATGCCTCTTTTGTATTTTTAATGCCCATTGAAAGAATTCACTAACTATAAAGGAAAAAAGGTTCTTTCATTGCCACACAACTATGAAAAGAGATCTATCTATCTGAATTTTCACTCTTTCTCTTTTTGACAGAATATTCCCACTTATTCTGGATTCGCCGATGATTTACTCTTATGGGTGCAGGACAGTTTTCAAGTGACTGAAGAAGATATATTCGGACTGATCGATCCACGCCGCCCAATACGATGCACAGCAAATGGCATTTGCTTTCCCGATGATATCGGAATACTCTGTTGTCCCTTCTGAGCGAAAATAGTCGAAGGAACGTAAAAAATGGCTTTTGTTTTATATATGTATAAACAATTAGCTTTTAGCCGCAGCTCTGCTTTGAATTAAGTTCGGTTAAACATTATGATTTTAAATGTAACGAGAAAGAAAATAAATTATATATCCCAAAATAATAAATTTTATTCAAAAACTGACGCTTATTTCCTCCGGCCAGCTACTTTTTTTGGACAACCGTTTAATGATAAATACCTTTATTTGCACGTTTTTAATGACTAATAATTAATAACTTGAAAAAATTTAAATAATTAATTAATTTTAATTTTTTAATTAATATAATTATTTGATTACTTTCAATTATTTTTGATTATTTTCAATTATTTTTGATTATCTTCAATTATTTTTTGTTTTTGTTTTCAATTTTATGATTTATTTCAACTTGGGGAAAAATGCACAAGGAAAATAACAAAAACGCAAAAACTGCAAAAAACGACTGGTTGCTTTGTTATTTTATTTGCAAATTTTTTATAAAAATATTTATCATACTACAAACAAACTGCATACTCTACTATACTATCCAGCGGAGTTCCAAATTTTAGTAAAACTTAGGAAAACTCAACACTTTCGTCAATATACATACAAACAATACAATGAATTTGGTGTCTCAGTTATTCAATACTAACTTTTAAAAGTTTGCCTGCCAAACACAGCTTAGTCTATTTTGAAAAATAATCATTAAATAAAAAATAATCAAATGATTAAAAACAATCACATAATTAAAAATAATCCAACAATTTAAAATAAGCAAATAAAAAAAAATGATTTGAATAATTTTGATTACTTTATTATTTCTAATTATTTGATTATTTTTGATTATTTCATTATTTTTTAATAGCAATTGATCATGATTATTTTAGTTATAATTAATTATTAATTGCTGGGTTATGTAGGAAAATTAAAATAATCATTAAAATTAAAACATACAAAAAATTAATTTATTTAACTTAATCAGAATATATCAATTGAAATTTGGGAAAAATAAATTCATTATTCATGTACGAAGAGTCACTCAATCTAAATCAATGGTAAGAATAAGCGAAATTGCAGTTTAAGTAAAAAACAACCCACGAATTCACTGACAAATCCTCAAATCTCAAACTACACTCCCTCTCCAGGCTTGTAAAACGGGGTAAGGGACCAGTCACTAGGTAAGACCACTTTCTTTCTTTAGATACGCCACAAGGAAGTGAACCTTCGCACTCGAAATTTCTTTTTGTGTGCCGGTGTTATTAATTAAATTTAATTTTGACTCTTTATTGGGTGGCAACCCTACTTAAAAATATTTTATAAATTAAACTTCTTATTCCTCTTTAGATTGACATTCATATTGAGGACATTTTTTTAACGTATTAAAAAATGGGATTTTACTTTTTAACAGGTGGCAACCTAATTCGAAAATAAAGCTTTTTAAAACTTATTCATTCGGCACCTATATTTTAATACTTTACTTAACTTATTATAAACATTTTATTTGACTTTTTAAGTAGATAGCAGTCCAGTTAGGAGTGATTTCGTAATCAAGTTTTTTTTTTAATCTTGTTCATTTGGCATTTTTATTGTAAATTTTCGTTGCACTTATAACTTGAAGTAGAAATTAATTATTTATTGTGATCTCATTTAACTTGTCAATTGTCAATTCCTAAACTGGTGGCAAGCCCTTTTCAGATTTCAAATATATTGTGCAAATTGACACAGCTTTCGTAAAATATCGCTTCTTTGATACCCGCATTAAAATATCCTTATTAATTTGTTAACTTAATTGATTTTGAATTTCTAAACAGGTGGCAGCTCCCTTCATAAAATATTTTTGAAACACAGCTTTCTCTCTTGTTTGCTACTCAAATTAAAATATGTTGTTTAATTTGTTTAATAAATTGCGTTTAACTTTTTGAACAGGTGGCAACACTCTCAAATAATTTTTACGAAATAAATCTTTTTATACCCCATTTGTTTGATACCCACATTGTTGTGAGGTTATATTTTTTACTTGTTTATTAATCGAGCTTCACTTTTTAAACACGTGGCAACACCTTTAAAAATATTTTCGAAACTAATTTTTTTGAACCACTTTCGTTTGACATCCTCACTGTTGTACTCATAGTATTTTCTTTAACTGACAAATATATTTATTAGAACTTTCAAAAGAGGTGGCAACTCTCTTTAAAATATTCTATATATTATTCCGGGCCATAACCTATCTGTTTGCCAAAATTCATTAAAATGAGTCTAGCAGTTTACGCATGAAAGAGAAGCATACATACCAATTGATGAACTCAGCTTCTTTGTTTGATATAGCACAGGACAGGACACCACCAAATTTTTTTCTTTTTGTGTTAATTACATTCAGCATATATTTTATTGCGGTCCATTGCTAGTTAGCAACATTGTGCCGAAACAATCAATATTTTCGATAGCATTTAATGATTGATGCAATGGCTTTTTTCGAGCATGCTCGTTTGCCTTTTTTCACCCCAAAAACTCATTGAGTTATTTACGATACGTGCAAGTTGACTAACACATATGTACATACATACATATGTACCTCTTTGTTTATTATCGCTGATGCACTATTGACATCGTTGCGGTTCACCAGCGTCAAATGTCACCTGGCGTTCATTGTCGCAAATGTAAATGAAAATACTCCCTGCGGTGCACACACCTTTAGAGAAGGAAGGCCAGCCGTGCGCAGCCACATTATTTACGAGCTGTGTAAGTGCTGTGTGTGTGTGTGGCGTGAATTTGCATGCGAAATGTGTGTTGGTTGACGCTGCAAAAAAAAAAAAAAAAATAAAAAATTTTTCGAAAAAAAAAAAACGTGGTTTCCTGGAAAAAGAAAACAACTAAATTGCTTTTAAAGATAAATGTGTATGCAAGAAAAAAAAAAATTGCAACAAAATAATAGTCAACAAGCAAATTGTCAGTTGCATGTACATATGTACATAAATGCACAAATACAAACTTGAATGCAAATGATTATTTTATTACGTGTTGTGATGCAATGTTGTTTGTGTCAGGCGGAGCTCTGGGTAAATAAGTGGAATAAATTTAAATTTACTTTTTCAGTTAAATATGTAGTAGTTACTCAGGGTATGCAAAAGCGTATTAGCGACATTTTCTTTTTTATAGAGAGTTTTAATATTAAATTTTGATTAACGTCCATCCAAGCTCGGAGTTATAGCCACAGTTGACCGTTTTAGCTTTTCCAAGGTAATCAATGTGAAGGATTCCTTTTGTATCCTCACAAACTGTTTCCTTGACCTCTGTCCCCCTTGGTGAATGTTCGCTGGAATAATTCCACTGATTTGACTGTTCCTTAGCCTCTGGTGTATTGTGATGGATCCATGTTTAATCTATGGGTACGAAGTGGTCCCATACTCATTTGGATTGCGGTTCAATCTTGCCTAACACTTATTAGAAATGGCCGAGTGCCAGCAATGGCGAGAGAGAGAGATAGTTAAATTATGCAACGGCTAGTGCTTGGTGAACTCACGAATTTCAGATGTTTCCATTAACGTCAAAAATTTACGTAGCTCGGCGAAAAATTTGATAGTTATTAGAACGGAAACATTGGCTTTTCAAACTGCCAAGGGAATCTTTAGGACTTTATTGCCATAGCTGCATGTAAGACGACGAGGTGGACTCAGCAATTGCTTTAGAACACTAAGACTTCTGTCCATGATCTCTCAAAACTTACTACGAAATTTCTGGATCAGAAAAGGACTGCTTTCGGGACTTTCTTGAATTTTTGTCTCTCTTTTCCAAAATTGTAATCACATTAGAGCAGTCCGTAAATACGTAACTGTCCCATTACAATCTCATTTAGAGTTACCTAACCATATCAAATTTAAAGCCGCCACTTAAGTTCTAACCAAACTCACTCACTTTCCTGTTAAATAAATGTCTAAAAAGTGCGTGAAGTAGTCGCATGTCGAACGCAGTAGGCAACGTTGTTAATAAAATATTAAAGCCGACAGCTAGCCGACACAATGACAGCACATCAAATAAACAACGTAGCCAAGCAGTTTGAGACCGACAGTCCACTTGTCATTTTCAAATAGTTAGCGGTTGATTTACGCACAAAAATACAAAGTTACAGATAAACGTTGGTACGTGCATACACATCCACACATATATATATTTATACGTACATTAGACCGTACCAGAACAAAAAAGTTCGCCGTACACCTTCGTATCTAAGCAGAAGTTGTAGTGATGAGGAAAGGAAGAAACAGTCGAGGTCTTCTTCTGCAGTTGCCCGTCTTTGGTCATGAGCAGCGCAGGCTATATTGGTACTCCTTTACTCTTATACGGAACTATGCGATTTAGGAATAATACGCTTCATAAGACCATCAAAATGGTTCTTTAGAAAATAGTGACGGTGGTTCCTGTGTTTGGCAGTGGTATAACAATGGGCACGCAAGGTCTAAGTGAGTTAGTTATTTGAACTGACCGTCACACCAAGCTAACCCCACTTAAAAAGTGAATTTCACCAAAAAACTTTAAATTTTTGCTGATTTAACTTAAAATTTAAATTTAAATTTCGCCCAGTTAAATGTAAAAAAAATACCCCCAAATTTTTTTTCCGCCCAAACATTTTTTTTTTCGAAATCGCTTTACAAACATAAGTTAGACTAAGGGTGTGTTCTTCACAGAATGCCGAGTGGCGCCGAGCCACGCAAGAAAAAGCAGAGCGCGGCTGCTGGTGTTCCCACTGAACGAAATGGACCGGAGCTTTTTCCATGGCATCGGTCATAGAGATATCCCAAAACTTACCCTCAATGAACAGCGCCTAAGATATTTGTTTAATTTGTTGAAATTGCTTCAATGAAAATTAGATTTACATTTAATTATTATGATGAAAAAAATAAAATAAAAAATTTTTTAATCCAAAAGTGCTTTACCTTCAGCTCCAAAACGCTTCTAGAAACGCTTGCCGTATGACCACTTTCGTATAGCTGCAGTAATTTGAAAGCACGGCACAGCGCACGTCGCTTCCTGTGTGAACGCACCCTAAGTGTTCAACAACGAATTTTTTTTGTTTGCTTGTAAAGTGGTGCGCGCTCTAATGTACATACACACGTATAAGTTCACGCATTCATGTTGTCTAAAACTTTCTGACATCCATTAACCTTAAGCGAATGCCAAACATTAATGTAGACAAATGAAGTTTAAGTGTTGCAAGAGGTTGTTAACAAACGAGAGCAAACCCCTCTCCCCCCCTCCCAAAAAAAAAAAACAATAAAAAAGGAAAGGCGAAAGGCTAGTCAAAAGCTGTCGATGGAAAAACAAAAATCCTCGTTCGATTTTGTATGTATGTAGTGGTAAAGCAGTTAAGCGGCGCTGTTGAGATAAAAACCAACTGTTGTCTGGCATTTAAGGGCGCACACCATTAAAAGAGGAGCAAATAAAAAAAAAAAAAACTGCCAGTGCACTAATGTATACAAATATATACACACTTATATAAGTATATATATTTATCGGTCGTGCGGCTATTGAGAGACATAGGGTCTTACCCTTTTCTGTGCAAACAGACACGTACACATGTGTCACACGCATGCACGCTTATGCAGACATTGACCTTTTTTTTTTGTTTTGGGAGGACAAAAGTAGATCTTTTAAGGTTAACCTTTTTTTTGTTGCAAATGTTTTATATTGTTTTGCTTGAAAGTGCAAAATGTTTCAACTCGCTTGAGCGTATGCATTTTTCTATAGTGGCTTTTAGTAATCCAATATAAATATTATGCTCACGCTTACTTTGTCTTTGAGCTGATGCCTAGGCATGGAGTATTCATAAAAGGTATGTGCCACAAGCAAACACTCCCGGCGTATACGTACCTAATATTTAAAAGACATTTTTTGTATGCTTCCTTAATATGCCTGAATGTTTGCATTTTAAGCTCAATTGCTTTTTGAATTTTTTTTACTAGATTCTTCAATGTGGCAAGGCAGTTTTGCTTATTTACTTTTGGGCAAAAAGTAAACAGAGCAAATGCTTTTTGTATATTTTTGTCGTTATCCTTTAAGCATACATATGTATGTATATGGAAATATGTATGTATGTACCTCCAGAACAGAGCTGTGTCGCTGCGCATTAAGCAATTCTCTGCTGACATTTTTAGGTCCACCTCCCCCCCTCCCGTTTGCTGGGTTTTTGCTCTTTAAGCTCGTTTAGTTATTGTATTTTGTTTTTGTGGTTTTTGAGTGTCGGTTGCTGCTTTGAAAGCTTGTTGGTTTTCAGTTTAAACTGCATTTGTAGCGTTTTTGTATGAGTGCTGTTAGCATGTTGACATGAGATTTTAATCTTTGACAAGATTTATAATATTTGATTTGTGCATGTCTTAACTTAAACTTTTAACAAGAATGTTAAGCCTTTACACCCACCTACTATATGTATTTAATTGCAAATTTTTCCAAGATTAAATTTTGGTAAGGTCGTGCAGCTTCTTAAATGAATTAAAAACTCAAAAACCGCTCGAATGATTTTGTTTTTGTTTTCTGTAATCAAAAACTCAAGATTTTTCCTTTCATTTGGTATAATGGGTAGTATTGGTTGATATCTTCTGATTATGTTTGTTTGTTTCAAGTATATGGGCGTAAATAATTTTCCATACAAAATCACTTCGTCATCATTCTGCGAACGCGTGCATGCGCTGGAAGTGATAGGAGGAGACAAAAAGTATGTGTGTGTGTAGGTATTTCGGCTTTTGAATAACCGATGGAGCAATATTTACAAAAGGAAAAGGTGAAGGGGAATATGTTGATGAAGAACATGATAAACATGAAAGTAAAAACAAAGAAAAATATTAGGATGAGAATACCAATAAATGTAAAGATGAAGATAAAGGTAGAAAGATTAAAATAAAGGTAATTATAGAGATATAGTATATAGACAGAGACTCAATCTGGGGTCTATTTCGCGGTTTTAAAGATTTTCGGAATTCTCCGGAGTAATTGATATAATAATTGATATTTTATTGGTTTTGTTATCGATATTTTTATCGATTTTGTTATCGAAATTTTATTGATAGTGTTATTGATTTTTCTATCGATATTTTCGGAACTTATAAATATAATAAACGATATTTTTTATCGACTTTGTTATCGATATTTGAATCGAGTTTGTTATCGATTTTTTTTAAAGATTTTTAATCGATTTTGTTATCGCCATTTTTATCGATTTTGTTGTCGATGTTTTTATCGATTTTGTTATCGATACTATTGTCGATTTTTTATCGATTTTGCTATCGATATTATTAACGATTTTTTTATCGATTTTGTTATAGATATTTTTTTCTTAGTTGTGCTTTCAGTTTTGACAGTACTCTTAACGATACCACGAATTCTACGTTTAAATTTAGCGGCTGTGCTACCGATACAGCCTGCAGATCAAGACGAAGGCGCTGGACTGTTCCTTTTTATTTCCCGTCGATGAACAGATGCTTGTTTAAACAGGATAGCTAGACTGAAGCGAAATTTCTGAGCTCTGCGTTGTGACCGACGTTAAAATTCACTTGCGGTGGTTGATTTGAATCGATGTTGACTCCTCGGCTTACGGATGAGCAACGTAATCAGCATGAAAATTTGGAATTATCGGGGTCGCCTGGAGTTTCTCAAGCCAAACCTGGATGATCCTGCAATCAAGCTCACAGACATCATACCACCGAAATTATCGTTCAACCAGCCCTACAAGAATTCCTGAAAGCGAATACTACTGTGAGGTGTTAGACAAAAGGCTCGGGTAGGTGTTCTTGGATCAAGGTTACAGAAAAGACTGCCAATAGGCACATACTCAACCATATTCACAGCGGAAGTCTTCGTAATTGAAGTCTGTGCTCGGGAATATCTTCACGGAAGGACAAATGTGGCCGGAATAAATTTATGTCGGATAGTCAGGTAGTATAGAATGGCACTAAGGCTTGAGTACAATTGTACAACTCTTTTAAACTGGCTAAAAGCCCACAATAGAGTAACGCTGTGAACACAAAGGCTTGAAAGTCAACGAAAGCAGCCCAAACAGCAGCTTACATTTTACCGAGCCCTTCTGCCATAAATCTAAAGAAAACACTGCACAACAACTTAGGAGCTGAGAAGAATCTCAGATAACTGCCAACTGGTGGAAGTCAAAGGGAAAGGCACAATCAAAGAAACTCATTTTTCTCTCCGAGACGGACAGCGATTCTGACCAACGCTGCGCTAAATTTTCGTCGCCAAAATTCTCTACAACAAAAAAAGTAACAGATGCAATGTGTAATCAGCCAAATTTGGCAGAATGAGGGGCATTTAACTAGTTGGTGCATGTTGTTAGGGCGCCTGCTATTCTTTGTAGATTTTTAGCTAACAAAAATAGCGATAGCGAGTATTGGAATCTGTATGCTGTAGAAAATTTGTGACTGGGTCTGTAGTTTATTGATATAAAGCAAGGCGGTAATTAAAAAAAAACAAATACTGAAATTATTTTCACTTGGGCTTTTGATGTGCAAACAAAATTGCACGGGCATAATTGCATGCATAAACCAAGACGAATTCAGGAGTAGAACACATGAAAATAAATCTAATCAGCTGTTCGACCAATGCTGCTCATTTTCAAGACTATTTCGGGAATAGTTCGGGACTTTTTCGGAATAATTTCGCGGTCAGTTCAGTACTAGTTCAGGATTCGCGACAAGTTCGAAACAATTCCTAGACCAGTGCGATACTAGTTCAAGACTTTTTTCGGTATAGTTCGGGACCACTTTGGGCCTAGTTCGGGCCTAGTTCAGGGTTTAGTACGAGACTAGTTCAAGACTTTTTCGGGATCATTTCAGAAATTGTTCGGGCTTATTCGGAACAGATATGCTAACACATAAAATTTCTTTCGTATTAACAATTCCTTTTGTTATAGAATGTCTTTCTTATATAGGTATTACTTATGTGAATACATACATATATATATACGTATTTGCACGAGTTTACTTACAATTATCTACTCTACACGTGTGTATCCTATTTTGTAAAGTTTTGCATCACCATGATATTGTATGCGGCTATTTACACACATCAAGATATGAACTACATACATCTCTGAAGCTACATACCTATTTCGCTCACACTTCACAAGACATCTGGATGGATACCTACTCACATACATACATACATACCTAGGTATGAGTACAACAATGCGTATGCTATCACTTTAATTTATTTATTGCATAATCAACATAATCGTATCTAGTGATGACAGCGCGGTTTTACCTGATATCAAAAGTAAGCTAGTAAATAGAAAAGCAACGGTGCATATAACCCCCAAACAGACATTCAACACTCAATCGACAAACCAAAGCTGCATCTACATAGTTCTACCACATATTGGGAGGACGATCAGAAAATACAACGAAAGCAACAAACTGTTGTGGCAAAACAGGCATCAGGCACTTTTGTGATTAGGGATAATGATAATATGAGTACTCATATGATACTCAGCTGTCTTGTAGGGTATTTATGAACCTACAAATGTACATATGTATGTATGTATGCCTGTATACTTATGAGGGTTTGCATTTAAATAGATGCGTACCCTACAAGACAGCTGAGTATCATATGAGTACTCATATTATCATTACTCCTAATCACAAAAGTGCTTATCAAAGTCCTCATTTTCGTTCAGGCCATGGGAAAAATTTGAGTACTTTCCCCTCAATGTTGTCATCAGAAAGTCCTCAGTACTAATAGTCAAACTACTCATTTATGCCGTACTACAAAAACAAAAGTGTAAATGTGTGAGAATTTTTGCCTAAAGTGCTCAGCAATGTCTTGTAGGGTATATTTACTACTGCGGTGCGTCAGCTTACATCTGACTACACCTCACTTGCATTTAATGTACATCCGGCGGCACAGCCTCGTACATACATACGTACATACACACTCACTGGGTATTTGTGCTGGTATTTGCTGCGTCACACTTTGCTTTTTGTTGTTATTTGGGTGCCTGCAAGTGTGGCATGTGAATGTCTGAAATGAAATCACGTATACTTGTGGCTCTCCATGCTATTCCTTTTGGCTACAGACAATATTCAGTGTTGGTCATGTGATACGAGTAAGCTAAGAAATATAAATATTTTTACATACCCAAACATACATACCCAAACACACATAAACAGTGTAGACATATGTGTTTATACCTTTCATCCTTAAAGGCATAGATGTAGAAACAATAAACTCTACAATTTGTGTTAAAAAGTTAATGCGTAGTTATGAAGTTTTATATAATCGCTTCTAAAATTAAGTTTTTTGGCCAAATTCCATTGCGGTGTTTTATTACACTATTTAGCATCTTCAAACTTATTTTATGTTTCCTCATGAGATTAAACGAATTCCAGGTTTATAATGAGGTTTTCACTTTCTATTATTATTTATATTTGTGATCTTCTTTTATCGCTTTCCCTTGTTTATTCGTATAGTTATGGTATTATAATATTCCAATTACATAAATTCTGGTTTACCTTGCCTTTAATCTGCCGAAACTAAAAAAACGCTTTAACTTAGAAGATAAGAAATTCTCAACACTAAAAAGAAGGTTTTTATTTAGTTGCGTATACACAGAACATATGTACTATGTTCATTAGGGTGGTTCAAAAATACCAGACGCAGTTACGCGGACGAGATGAGAATGTTACTCATACGCCATGTATGTACATATGTACGTACGTTTGATTTCAACTTTTCCGTGATAAATGGTAGATAAAGTGTGGAGCCGCCACACAGTGGTACTTCGGCGGCAAAAATAAAAATTTTAATATTAAATTTTTAGAATAAAAAAAAAAATTCATTATAACTTCGTACCACAGTTGGAAGTAGTGTACTAAATTTTCAGTTTACACTAGTACCTAATCATAGAGCAAAATTTTTCTTACTACTCTTGGTGTTTAGTGGTGAATTGCAAAATATCAGTCCCACTATACAAAAGTGATAGTGAAAAAAAATCCACTAAAAGTAACAATCGAATAGTGAAAAGAAAAATTTCTGCATCCAAGTGATACATTTTTTTCTTCACTAAAATTGATATTAAAATAAAAATCTAACACTAATGATAGTGGAGCACATAAACTTTTCATTAAATTGAAAAACTAAGTTAACACTTTATTGCATATTATAATTTTTTGCTGCAGCATTTACATATGTACTTCGCATTACTCGCGAGATAAGGATCGAAACTCGCCACCTATTTGTCGACTTTAAAGCCGCTTTCGACAGCACTAAAAGGAGTTGCCTATAGGCCGCTATGTCTGAATATGGCATCCCCGCCAAACTGCTACGGCTGTGTAAACCGACGTTGAGCAATACCACCAGTGGCTCTTGGAGTATGTATTCGAGAGAAAGATTTTGCGGAAGATCTACGGGCCTTTACGCATTAGCGATGGCGAGTATTGCAGACGATGGAACGATTAGCTGTATGAGCTTTACAACGACATGGACATATAGTGTAGCGAATTAAAATTCAGCGGCACCGCTGGCTTGACCATGTTGTTCGAATGGACACCGACGCTCCAGCTCAAAGAGTATTCAACTCGGAACCCGCTGGTGGTAGCAGAGGAAGAGGGAGGCGCCCACTGAGATGGAAAGACCAGGTGGAGAAAGACTTGGCTTCACTTGGCGTTCCCAATTGCCGTCTGTTGGCGTGCTTTGTTGAACTCGGCCAAAATCGTTTAGGTGTTCACAGCGCCAAATAAGAAGAAGAAGAAAAAATTAAATGAATTAAAAATTTATTGTTTCTTTAAAAAAACAACAAAACCCAGAAATTAAATAAAAAATAAATAAAAAAATGCATCTAAAAATTAAATTAAATTAAAAAACTTATATTTTTTCTTTCTAAAACAACAACAAAATTTTATTAAGCTTGGGGCCTTCATGAGTTTATTTATGAGATCCTTGATGCACCCAGTCGTTCCCGCTATGCTTGGTCCTAAAATTGGTTCCAGTCCAATTGGACGCTCCAGAGAGCCGCAGTTCGCCAATTCATCAGCCTGTTCGTTACCTTGAACACCGTAGTCTCCTGGCACCCACACTAGCTTATTCTTCCAACTGACATTGCTGGACTATCTTTGAAGAGGTGCGAGCGGTTTCGAAGGCCTTTAGAGCAGCTTGGCTTTCAATGCAGATCCTGATTTTATGTCCGCGCCACCTTTCGCCAGTCCAGTCCAGTCCAGTCTGTCACTTTCACTATTGCAAAGACTTCCGATTGAAAGACTGTTGCCAGTGCACCCGAAGGCGTAAAGCATCTGAAGTTACCGTCCAGTTGACATCCAGCTCCAAACCTTTTCCAGTTTTTGAGCCATCAGTATAGAAAGTTTTCAACGAGATTCCCAAGTGTGGCTGAATATGTCCAGACTCCAGGTATCAGATTGTCATTAGGTGCCAAGAGCTTTCTGCCCAAATAGCTACAAAACACTTTTAACTGTCTTAGCCAGAATTACACTGCAAAAGTAGTTTTAAATTAGTTCGCCAAATTTTTGGAGACCTAACGCAATCAGATGTATTGGGGCATTTAGATTCCTTCACAAATTAACAAACTTTGCTTGGAAAATTTCTTGTGTTTGTCGTCAACTTAAGTTTAAAATGAGCCACCTTCTTTGCTACAATCGATTTTGCAACGAAATCTCTGTCACAGGCCAACAGAAATTTACAACTACAACCAGCATATAGTCTACGCATATTTCTGAGTTTAAGAGGAAGGGTCAGCAATACCAGCTAAACATTTTCCTACTATACTTTCAATAGGGATGAGTGGAGAAAATGTGGCATCAATAATTTCATGCTCACTTACCAGCATAACCTGACATAAAAAGTCTCAAACACACAAACACAAACACAGCAACCACCACAACAGCAGCCATCGATACAAATTTGAACCGCAAATAGACCTTGAGTGTGGCAGTAAAAATAACTAAGCAGCTGTCATAGGCAAATGGGGAATTGTTGTGGACCTAAGTTGGACTGGTTGTCGTGGCGAATTGGCAACCTTTGGTTTTTCCTACCTGCAAAAGCTGCTGGTGCTGTGCGTTGAAGCAAAATTTGTATGCCTAAGTGAGTCAGCAAATTTTACAGGCTATTTTACGCAATCAGTAAACGACCTATAACCATCAACATCAGCGCCAGAATACGAGCAGAAATCATACGGATAGCAACAGCTAGAATATACTGGGCATTCAGTATTTGGCTTTATATGTGTGCGTGCCAGTACAATACCTTTGCATTTATAGTAGTTAGGCAGTAAAGTTTAGGCAACCTGTGAATATATAAGCAGCTAAAGTGACCTAAACATCCCAACTAGGCGTGAAGAGCATATCTCAAAGCAGCCACTATCGGGTGGCAAGGGAATTCTTCGTGAAGATAAAAGACTGAAAGGTAATTCAAAGTCGAGGTGGTGAACTCTGCAATGATTTTATTTATTTTTATTATGACACCTTTTGCAGGGGTGGACTACATATAGCAGCCAGCATGTGCTGCGAAGGCAATTGCCAGAAGAAATATAAATGTTTGTCATGGCACTAATAAATAAATGGAATATTGGGTTGAGTGGTAATGAATGTACCGTAATAAAATAAAGTTTAGATTTGGGAGGCGAAATCCTGTGGAAGATGTACGGTTAAGGCAGGCTGGACCGCCTAAAAGTATGTACCTAATACAATTAAAATATTTTCATCGGTTAACTGACAGTCATTTAGGCGCAGCGTGCCCATTTACAGGCACTTCTCAATGTGTCCCTGAAGTAAAGTTTATTATTGAATGGTTGGGAAATTTACGTAATGCCAAACCAGTTTAGTTAGAAGCAGACATTGGCTATTCATTGGCTACTTAGACACGCAATTAACATACTTTTTGGCATTTACGCGTGACTGCGCTGCAATGTTGGCAAACAAAACGTTTTTTTTTGGTATTTTTTTCATTAACACCAAGCACGAAATTCTTTTTTTTTTTTTAAATAACTTGTATATAGCTTAATAAAAATCCTTTGTGGAAAACAGAAAATTAATAAAGTCGTTTATGAAAAATAAAATTTACTAATAATAATTAGGCTAACAACAAGCTTTTCTAACTAATTTGCTAGCAAATTAAAATCCATTTTAATTTAAATGAAAATCTCTAAAGTATTATTTTACACACGCACTTGCACGCTCGCATACTCACCAAACATAAAAACCTAATTCCTTTTACGTATATACAGTGGAGGCCACAAAATTGAGTAACCTTTTTTTTACAAGTTCTGACCATTTATTTTTCCTTCATTTATTTTTCAATATAGTTTATACCACAACGAAAACCAATTAACTCAGTGTTTCAAATCTTGTGCAAAAATTTATGAGGGGTCCTTATTAGAGTAACAGAAGCCAAATCAAAAATTTTTAGAATTTTTGCCTGTCTGTCTGTATGTTTGTACACGCATCACTCGAAAACTTATGTATGGAATTGACGGCAGTTTTCACCGATGTGTTGCTAGAGATCTTACTTAATACTTAAAATATAGAAAGAAACAAATTAGAGAGTTGCCACCTGTTTGAAAATAGCAGTTTAAGTAAATTGATAAGATAAAGTAGATATTGCAATATGGCCGTCAAGAGAAAGAGTTAAGAAGGCTTACAGCGGAACATACTTTTGTTGTTGAAAATTGCCACCTGTTTGAACATTTTAATTTAATTTAAGTGACAAGATAAATTGAATAGTGCAATATGGGTATCAAACTGTAGTGATTTAGGAAAGTTTACTGCTACAAATATGTTTGAGTAGGGTTGCCACCTGTTTGAAAAATTTTATTCATTTAAATTGGTAAAAAGTATTTCAATAAGGCTAATAAAAAGCGCAATAATACTTTTAAGGCGCAGTGAAGCACGCCTGGTATATACTAGTTCAAAATAATTTTTGAATGATTTTATTTGTTTAATTTTCTTTTTACAAAAATATAGTTTATATGACAACGAAAACCAAGTAGCTGAGAGTTTGAAATCTTGTACAAAGTTTAAAAAAATCGGCAAATTCTAAATTTTTTTTTTCAAAATTTCAAACTTTTTAATCATTAATCGCCTTGATTTCTGAGATTTTTTTTTGCCGTGCGTATTGTGCATTTTCTTCCATATGAAAAAATTTTCGGACATACTTTGCATGGAAGAAAATGGGCAACACTGTCTGCGAAAGAAATTATCAAAATTCGAAGCGAATTCATAGCCGCTTAAAACTTTTGAAACAAATACAAAATTAAAGGATTGTATAATTGTAACTCGAATTTTTTTCGGATATTCCGATTAAAAAGTATGAAATTTTGCACCCCAGTTGAAATTTTGAATTGCATGGTTTTTGTGATATTATAAACTATATTTTTATAGAATGATATATAAAAAATAAACAAAGAAGAAGCAAATAAACACAAATTTTAAAGAAGTAATATCACTAATTATGTAGCCACCATCGTAAATATATCTGTTTGCCAAAACGCAAATATTTCAAATATTCAAACCGGAAACCCCAATTAAAATATCAATTTTGTTGAGATTAAAAGCGACCACGCTGGTCGTCGATCAGCCCAAAGCAAAACGTATGGCAACCCCCACCAACAAATTAGGCATCAAGTTATCTGTCTGCCTGCTATTTGGCATTCAGCTGGCCTGGCGGCATAGCGTATACGGTCTTCGTTTGCATGAACTCGTTTTAGATTTTATTCAACACAATTCCATACCTACATACATACATACATACATTCATTTATACCAACGAGTACTTTCTCCAAAAATTCGGCCGCCAGCACTTCTTCCGGCTTTCGTTTATTCATTCTATTACGCATTCCATTTGCATGACATGGCTAGTGTTCGTTTGACTTGTTTGTCATTTGTTGTACTACCCAGAAATTTTAGTAATTTAAGTTTGTGAAATTCAATTTTGTACAAAGTCTACAAGCGCAGACTCGCCACAAAGCTACAAACATACTTAATTGAAACTTTTGAAGTTGCGGGTAATTTGGATGAATTGATGACAAGTTAAAGAAAGTTAAAGAAAGGACAGAGGAGTTTTTTTTAAGTAAACGTTATTAAGTTTATATTTGGAACTAATGTTTTGAATGTCTTAACGCATTAATTTCTTACACACACAATGGTGCAACAGATGGATTTAATCTGACATTCACGGCACCTTTTCTCACTTAGCGATTTTTAGTAATAAGTCGACTCCAGCGCCACCTGGCAAATTTCGGTTAAATCCAGACACCCATTTAGGGGGATTTCACTCACAAATAAATCCACACAACATAGCTAAAAGTCGGTATGTTTGTAGGCCCCAACACCAAGCTCCAGTACTCAACTATGAACACTGCCAGAGGTACGTAGTATGAAAAATTTGATTTGTATGGGATGTGCTACGCCCCCTTTTACAATAGTCCAACATTTTCTTCAAGAGTATGCAAATTATTTCATATATAGCCATACAAAGTTCCAGTATTTTACTATTAACACCTTCAGAGATATGCAGTAAGAAAAATTCGGTTTGTATTGGAGATGCCACGCCCCCTTAATATATCGACATTTTTTTAAGCCTATAACTATCCTTGGGACGTGTGCATCAAGTGTCCGAAATTTCAAAAAAATCGGTTGAGGTGTTTTTGGGCTTTGCGAACACAAAAAAAACGGCTTGAGGAATATATATTAGTACAGATTAGACCAAAAAAAAAACAAAAAAAAAAAACAGAAGAGATTTAAGAAAAATTAAAGCGATTTTTTAAAGGTGACATGAAAACCCATTTCTGCTTTCTAATATCAGAAATTTTCAACATTATCCTATTTGAGAAATATTTTGCTACTCGTTAATTAAAGCTCTGCAATTTGCGGCTTGCCACAAAGGCACGAGTTTGTACTCGCAAGTGTAATTGAGCCCAAAGTACCTTTTCTTGCATCATTTCTTAGTGCTGTTTTTTTTTTTTGCTGCTCTTTTCTAAAATATCAAATGAAACTCTAATTAAGCGTAACTCTTCTAATATACTCGTCTACTCGTATCTTCAAGAGCCATTCTCAACATTTTTACCATCCTTCCTGTCTGTGTAGGAATATAAAATGTTGACGTAGTACATTCATACCACAAATGTTGCTTTGATTGAAGCATAAAGTGCGCAATTATATTTACGTTCTTATAGCTAGTTATGTATGTAAGTACATATGTAGCTGCTTATGTGCTCGTATATTTGTACGCTAGTAAGTAAGAGCACTTATCAACATCATTGCTTTGATTCCCTTTCATTGGCTATCCTTTGATGTGATTTAACCGCAAAGTGCATATTTGGTGCCCCATTAGCGAATGGTGAGTACGTAATTAACCTGCTATGGATGAGACAGCTGTACTTTCTAAGCTACAACTTATGTATGTACATAGTCGATTTTGCAACGCGGTGGATGTTTGTGTTCTGATCTGTTTATCTATCTTACTGGAGAATATGCTTTAGAAGAGTGTTCATAGCAGGGCTTAGGAGCAAAGGTTTTTTTTCATCGCTCCGGTATTTTTTTTCGCGCTCCGAGCTCCACTCTTCCTCCACTACCGCTTCCAATAAAAACACTATTTTATTTATTTATTTACATATCGAGCCCTCACCGCCAAAAACGTAGGCCACATTTCTTTGAAAATTGTCTTCTTGATGCAGAAATGCATCTAGATGCTCTAGGAACACTTCTGCATCCAAAAGAAAACTAGAATGATTTCGTAGTTTATTAAAAAGAATGGAAATTCATTTAACACGGTTGTTTTCAGGACAAAAAAAAAAAATAATAATTTAAGCAAATTTTTCAAATGAACATTTTTTTAAATTTTTCTTGAGCTTGAAACCGTTATTATTGAAATTTTTTGGAAAACCACCAATAAAAATATTTCAAAAAAAAAACATAAATAAAAAATATTTCAAATTAAAAAAATTGTCAATTAAATAGAATGCAAATTTACACGGTTGTTTTCATTGGCAAAAAAAATTATTATTTACTAAATTTATTAACTGAACATTTTTGTTTTAATTTTTATTGAGCTTGAGGACGTTATTATTGAAAATATTCGAGGAAAAAGAACTGTAAAAGAGGTCAGAAAATAACAAAAACAAAATATTGAAAATTTTTTTAAGGCGCTAAGGCGCAAATAAATTTTTTCAAGCTCTTTGCTCCAATTCCGCTCCAGCTAAAATCTTTTGCTCCATAGCTCCCTGCTCCTTTGCTCCGCTCTGCTCCGAAGCGCTGGTTTATAGACATAGCGGAAGCGTTTAATAACGTTTCGAAACAAGATGTAATAGAAGGGATCACCTCGATAGGAGCACATAATACTCTTCGGGCTTGGATAGCAACATGGTAGGCTGAAGAAAGATCTCGGCGAAATGAGCCTCAAACCACAGTGAGGAGTGCTATAACCAATTCTATGGACATTTGTGGTTAATAAATTACTGACCAACATAGAAGTAGAAGCAGCCAGCAGTTATCACAAGCGACAAATGTAGAATGACTCTTAGCTCGCTGGCAAACCCGATGCTGAAATGAATGGCCATCAGTGATTGGGCCACAGAAGAGAACTGAGTGCTAACGCAGAGTAGACTGACTTCTTAGTGCCGTTTTTACAGTGGAGGGTTTACTTTCAACTTTTGTACTGAAAACCTGTAGTTAACTGCCGAATGAGAGTCAACACGTCACTGTAAAAACGGCCCTTAGTATATATGATTCACTAGTAAATACCAGATTCCAGTTTGGAATAAACCTAAATGTGGGGGAGACCGCTCTTCAACCAAATCCAAGGATGTATGCAGTATATTGCAGTGAACCGGTAATTCACAGGTCTTTTTGGCTACCAGATCATTCTAGTATCTATCAAATTCAGGTATTTGCAATAAAGGAAGTGGCAGAAATACTACAGAAAATTAGCCCGACAATTAGAGCGAGCAGATAAACATTTACTCAGATAGGTAGGCGGCCATTAAGGCTCTACTTTCATATAAAACAAATTCGATAACCGTCGCGTACTATAATAAGGCCATAAGAAGACTAGCTGTGGCTAAAACCGTCAACCTATATTGGGTTCCAGGACACAAGAGTGTTGAAGTTAATAAGAGATATGACGAGCTAACCAAGGAGGGCGTGCTCTTAGACGCTCATTAGTGACGAGTATACCAATTCCTCATCGGGAAATTAAAAGATCGCAAGATCTGCTCATGCACCACCAAGCGGTTAGGCTTTGGAAAGGAACTCAGGGTAGTAGACTTGCAAAAATTATGTGTAATTCATACGATAGGAAACTTACTGATTTCCTAATATCAACAAGCAGACCATACTCGAGGCTTCAGATAAGGTGCTAACAGGGCATTGTTTGCTTAAAACACATGCCTTTCAATAAGGTCTCATAGGTGACGAAAAAATGTAGGAAATGCAACTATTACGAGGAAGCCGTAGAGCATGTAATTTGCGAGGGTCTACCCTCCAGCAGGCAAAGATTTGTGTTACTTGGAGTGGTACTGCTGTAGAGCCTGTAGTCAGCATTCGACAAAGGAACAAAGTGTTGCTCAAAAGTCGCTAAAGGAAAGGCAGTGTTCGTTAACAATGCAATGCTATGCACGTTATATTCATCTATGTAAAACATCTTTTGGTCAACCAGCATAGCCCAACCTTACCCGTATTTTAGTAAATATATGTACTAATTTATGGAATAAACTTTTTTTCTTCTTACTCTGCCAAGCAAATAAAATCTATGTGAATTAAAATACTAAAATCTGCCATAAAAAGTGCCATTTACTGTCGAAATTCGACTGTTCGTCTGGATTTTAAGACCCTTGGAGAGGTTGTCTAACTTAGCACGTCGTTCAACTTATAAGGTACAAAATTACTTACTGGAAAATGTCCTGCATGCGAACTAAAACGTGACTACAATTTTTTTATATCTTTGAAGGCCTTTGGAGTACTTTGGCGGGACTTGGAACTGACCCGATGATATACATTCCAGTTTGTCGATAAATTTCTTTAATTTGATACATATAGATGAATGAATGAAGTTAAAAAAAAAAAATCGATAAATCGACTAATTTCGAAAATTTCCGATGAATTTCGATAACGGTGCGTTTCAGGGCCCAAAAAAATTCGATAGATAAAAAAGTATTAATATCGCCATTAATCGATAACTCGATAAACTTTGGATACTACTATAACTTTCGATAAAACAGTTAATTTTGATAGCTCTAGATTTTTCGAAAGCCATCGACAATTTTGGGTAACTCGTTACAGTCTGGTAACACAACAAAATTCGATAAACATTGATAAGTCGATAAACTTATATAACCTTGACATTTTGATAAGTTGTAATAAATACATTTTTATAACTTGATAACTATCCATAAGTTTCGATAACTAATTTTCTGTGTCTATAAATTTCGATAACTCAATAAACATTGATGAATTTCAATAATTCGATACGTTGTAATAACTCAATAAACACACTCGATAACTTTCGATTACTAAAAATTTCGATGATTAGATAAATTTCGGCAAATTGATAACTCGCGATAACGTAATTTTTTATGTCTGAATTGATTTCGATTCATACCCTAATTCTTCTGTATTTCTCACTGCTTTCATTTTCATATTTATCTTTAATTTTGCCTTCCCCTTTTTGTGTTAATCGTTAATATTTATTTCTTCATCATCACGTTTATCTTTATTACAAAGTTTAATGAAAATTACGAAGTAACATAAAATGTGAAAACAACTCAAGTTGAACCAGTTGTAACAGCAACTCTATACTAACATGAAATTTTTTATCAACGATTTTGGCCGTAATTTTCAACCAATTTTGAAACCATAAGAACTCTCTTCAGGCAGAAAAATACCTTTCCAATTGTATTCTTGGCTTTGAAATCGCTTCGGTGGAATCGAGGTGAATAAATGTTGTAGATTACGCTTATACCTTATTTTGTAAAGGCTATATGTATCAGATTAAAAACAATAACAAACTTTAATTTGAATTTTGTATTTAATTTTTAATATTATGATACTTAACCAGCGATAAATTTTGTCAATCATAAATAGTCTTTTACCCTTCGCAGTACGATTAAATTTGATTTGATGACACTTAAGTGAAATACCTAACTCTACCCAGCCTTGACCACTTATCTAATAAATGGATGGCTAACTCAATTTGATTTTATTGCCTACTTTAGTTCACTTCAATACTTTTTTATCAGATTTCACCTGAGAATTGAGGGAAACTAATAAAAACTAATAAAATAAACTGCGCAACACATTGCCAGTTTATTAAAAGGATTGCCTGTCGGAGTGCCCAATAGGCAGCCTAAGTGGGAAGAAGAGCTGGGAGAATGTATGACAGCGAACGAATAGCCACTGGACATTTGTCAAATGAACAAAAGTGCTAAAAGTAGTAAAAAGCTGTCAGGTGCGGCACGAAATTGAGCGATTTATCTATAAAAGCGTTTTATCTACCTACATACATATATGTTTGTATGTAATGTGAGTGTGAAGACAAATAGACAAACATGAGCGAAACTACGACGTTGATTGCTGATAATGGCTGTGAAACCAAAGGGGGCTGTAGCTATGGAGTATAAACGGCGTATTATGGTGTTGTTGCTTCTGTAAATCGAAAAGGACAAAAGTCTCCATAATGAGCTTAATGGATTATTTAAGGAATCAAGTGCACATAGTGATATAAAAAATCGAAATAGTTTACATACATATGCACGTATATGTATAAGAAAGAAAACAAAAAAGCTATAGCCGAAAAATAAGATAAAATGACATACTAATAGAAAATTGCAGTGCGAATTGTGAGGATCAAAATTTTGAGGAACTGAACTATAATAAAGCAAAAGAAAAATGTTTATGCAATAAAATAAAGCTAAAAAATTAGCATAACATAACATAACATAAAATAACATAGCATAGCATAATATAACACAACATAAGAAAGAAAAATAGGAAGACATCTTCACGAAAACCGCGCACAAAAGCTCAACCTTAAAAAACTGTTAAGCAGAGCAAAGCCGCTGTTTTATACACATGAAAGGCAGAACTGATGTCCACCCCTGTAAGCAACCCAATCAACAGTGGAAAATGTTTTTGTAAAAATAATTTGCAATCGGATGCCGAGTTGATCGTCTTCAGAAGTTTTTATATTGCACGACTGGCAGCACAGACAAACAGTTTGGCTTCGCCATATCGTTGGAATGCCGTCTATAACAAATTGAAGTAATGTATTGGTGCCACTAAGGAATTACAATGTACCCGACTAACTGCTATGAAGAATCCGAAGTTACTACAGGTACTGACTGGATCCTACAGTACGATATAGCAGGAGACCCAAAAGAATACGAGGTAACAGAAGGCGTCCCACAGTGATAAGTTTTGGGGCCCATCATATATGGTGAGGGCTTAAAACTGAGGCTATCCGATAAGGCAACCATCATGGGATATGAGTATGACCATTTGTAAGAAATATAAAAAAAAAATAAAAAAATATAAATCAAATAAAATAATATAAAAACAAAATAAAATAAATTAAAATAAAATAAAATAAAATAAAATAAAATAAAATAAAATAAA
>NW_023458565.1:20154004-20229299 GCF_013731165.1 Rhagoletis pomonella
ATTTGGTATGTAGGTTTCCCTTAATCCAAGGTAGGTTGGTATTGAAATTGGGCGAAATCGGACTTTAACCACGCCCACTTCCCATATAACGGTAATTTCCAGAAATACGAAAACTGCGATATTTTAGTAACTACTGAAGATAATTCACTCAAAATTGATATTTGTAATACATTTTAGACGAAAAATAAGAATATTATAATTTTTTGGAAAATGGGCGTAGCCACGCCCACTTATGGTTACATGTGTATATCTTGGTAACCGCTGCACCAATTTCTTCCAAACTTGGCACAGTTGTTGGCCTTCGCATAACATACGAAATGGCCGAAAATTTTTAAAATCGCTCGATAACCACGCCTACTTCCCATATAACGGTAATTTTCAGAAATACGAAAACTGCGATATTTTAGTAACTACTGGAGATTATTCACTCAAAATTGATATTTATAATAAGTTTTAGACGAAAAATAAGAATATTATAAATTTTTGGAAAATGGGCGTAGCCACGCCCACTTATTGTTACATGTGTATATCTCGGTAACCGCTGCACCAATTTCTTCCAAACTTGGCACAGTTGTTGGCCTTGGTACAGCATAAAAAACCGCCGAAACTTTTTAAAATCGGACAATAACCACGCCCACATCCCATATAACGGTAATTTAGAGAAATACAAAATCTTCGATAAATCATTAAATATTGAAGCTAATTTTTTCAAAATTGATGCTTGCAACAATTCTTTACCAAGAAATACGTTTATGGTAAAATTTTGGAAAATGGGAGTGGCACCGCCCACTTATGATCACATATAAGTATACCGGTAACCGTTCTACCAATTTGTACGAAACTCGGTATGGTTATTGTACTTGCCACGTGTAAGCAAAACGTTGAAAATTATTGAAATCGGACTAATATAACGGCCGATTCTCATATAACGGTAAATTTAAGAAATGCTTGAAACTTCAATATTTCGAAATTGAAGGACGCTAATTTACTCAAAATTGTTACAACTCGGCTTACCATCTAGCGGAAGGTTTCGGAAGGGTGAAAAAACATATATTTAATACTTGCGCCGGGTATTTAATGTTCGGCTCCGCCCGAACTTAGCCTTTCTTACTTGTTTTTTAATTAGTTTATTTATTTTTTTAATTTAGATTACTTACTTTTAACTTTCAAATTTTTAAAATTTTTAAAATTTTTAATTAAAATATAATACACATTTAGTAAATTTGAAAAGCGAGCGCTTTTATTTCCTTAATTCCATTAATACTCGGCAATTGAAAATTTGTACGAACACAAACACAGCACCTAAGTACAACAAAAGTAAAGCAAGTAAACCAAAACACCGCGCAAAATAATTAAATTACATAAACAAATAAAAAAATAGACAGAGTTTTGAAAAACCAGTAAATAAAATATTTCAGGCGCACGCGGTCGTAAAAAATGAACTGAGTGCATTAAAATATCAATAACAATAAAACAAGTTTCACAAATAAAAATAAAGAATTCCGCAACAGCACAACTGACAACGGGAATGTATGTAAATGCAAATAAAAAAGAGGGTAGGAAAGTCAAAATAAAATTTAAAGAAGAAATAGAAACACACGCCCACAGGGACTACACTCGAACAGTCCTGCAGTCGCTGCCGGCTGAAGCCTCCGCCCGCAGTGCGAGTTAATCCTTCACATTTCAGCAAGCGCTCTGTCGGCCTGTAGCGCGACAATGCGCGCCAAGGGGGAAGTGGTGGCATTTTAATGGCGCATAAATAATAAAATGAGTGAAAAAGAATACCAAACAGAGCAAAGAAAAAAAGGAAAAAAGGGTTTACATTGTACCACAGAAAAGCTCAGTAAAGTAAAGGCAAGTTTGTGCTAAATGTTATTAATATTTATTTTTTTACTTTTTAAATAAAACACAGCCTAGTATAAAATTTCCATTAATTCCTTTTCTTGCACGTGTTGCAATAATCCAGCTTTGCGAGCAATTACGTGGAATTTTCCTGTTCATTGCAGACAGCGTATCTTGCATTTCTGCTGTAACTGTTGAATTCGTTCAAGGCATTCTTTATAAATATGTAGCATTCAGTACTTAAAATTACTTAAATTTATTAACAACTACCTTATTTATTTGAGTCTCAAAAACGATGAAGGAAAATTGTAACTGACATTTTTTTAGACAGAGTAAAAATAGCAAATAATATATGTTAAGAGTAATTGTCTATGTATGTAGATTAGGGTGGTGCAAAAACAGTAAAGTCGGAATTGTAATACTCCACCATAATAATACACCACCTAGGATTGTTCTATATCGAAAAAATTATACCCCTATTTTTTTATTTTGAAATCAAAAAATATTTAGAGCCCGCTCAAAGCGCTCAAAGTTTTCCATGTATTTTTATATGGGAAAAATTAAATTTTTCATAGAAATGGTATAGAATTCTTGAAAATCAATATTTTTCGATCGGAAAACTTTGGATATCTTCAGGAGACTTTCAACTTTCAGAACTTTTTCTAGCAGCTTTTCATAAGTTGAAAATTACATATTTTCTGCAAACGAGCGTTTCTTATATTAACAAGTAAGAAAGTCTAATTTCGGGCGGAGCCGAACATTAAATACCCGGCGCAAGTATTAAATATATGTTTTCCACCTTTCCGAAAGCTACCGCTACATGATAAGCCGGGGTGTATCAATTTTGAGTAAATTAGCGTCCTTCAATTTCGAAATATTGAAGTTTCAAGCATTTCTTAAATTTACCGTTATATGAGAATCGGCCGTTATTTTAGTCCGATTTCAATAATTTTCAACGTTTTGCTTACACGTGGCAAGTACAATAACCATACCGAGTTTGGTACAAATTGGTAGAACGGTTACCGATATACTTATATGTGATCATAAGTTGGCGGTGCCACGCCCATTTTCCAAAATTTTACCATAAACGTATTTCTTGGTAAAGAATTGTTGCAAGCATCAACTTTGAATAAATTAGCTTCAATATTTAATGATTTATCGAAGATTTTGTATTTCTCTAAATTACCGTTATATGGGATGTGGGCGTGGTTATTGTCCGATTTTAAAAATTTTCGGCGGTTTTTTATGCTGTACCAAGGCCAACAACTGTGCCAAGTTTGGAAGAAATTGGTGCAGCGGTTACCAAGATATACACATGTAACCATAAGTGGGCGTGGCTACGCCCGTTTTTTAAAAATTTATAATATTCTTATTTGTCGTCTAAAAATTATTGTAAATATCAATTTTGAGTGAATTAGCTTCAGTAGTTACTAAAATATCGCAGTTTTCGTATTTCTGGAAATTACCGCTATATGGGAAGTGGGCGTGGTTAAAGTCCGATTTCGCCCATTTTCAATACCAACCTACCTTAGATTAAGGGAAACCTACATACCTACAATTTTTGCTCGAGTTATCGTGTACACGGACGGAGGACAGACGGACAGACGGACGGACAGGCAGACATGGCTTAATCGATTTCTTTTTTCATCCTGATCATTTATGTGTACATTTGTCTATATCTATCTCGTTTCGTTTTGGCTGTTACAAACAACCGTTATGTGAACAAAATTAATATACCCTTGTGCACAAGTGCGCTCGGGTATAAAAATATTTGTACTAAATAATATTGAAAAAAGTTGATCTCTTTCTGTATGCACCCGTGGACCAAAAAATACAGCCTTGATATTTTTACTAGTTTAGCCATTTTTTATTTGTTTATAGCTATTTATATACAAATACGCCAAAAGAAAATTTTGAACTCCCTTTTTCGATGGCACCGATTTCAATGAAACATACACAGATTTAAAGGATATAACTTCCTCTAATCGAGAAATGTAGGGGGCATGGCATCAGACATATAGACGAAAATGTGAAAATTGACATATTTCTAAAACTAATTACGCTGGGGAATTGAACTTAGCACGGATGCATAAATTGTAAATACCCTACTTACGCCGAAAAATGTTAGGTATTGAAAAAGGAGGCGTAGCACCTCCCGCACAAACTGAAATCTCTTATATCGCTTATGTCATTTTTTTGTAAGCAGGTTTGTATCGCCCTGTATAACAAAAACCATATAAAATCACTTTTCAAACTTTGTATACAAATTAGAAAAAGTTCTACAAATTGTTCCCAAAATTTCAGACCTTTAATCTGCATTTCTATTCGTATCCCTATTCGTATTAATTTTTGAATACGATTTCGCATTCGTCTTCGTATTTGTCTGCTTATACATCCTCGTATTCGTCGTCGTATTAGCCTTTATCTTCGTTTTTGTATTCGGCTTTTGTTGCTCTTCGTATGCGTGTTCGTGCTCGACAATTTGTGAGAATTCTTTTAGATTACTTATCATTACACTCATCGGCTGAACTCAAAGCTCCGAGGTTTTTCTGCAATGAAAAACATCTTCTCATAAAAATAAAATCGCCGTTCGAAGTCAGCGTAATGCTGTAGCTCCCTCCCCTTTTTGTGACAACATCGAGGTGTACGCCACAAATCGGAGCAGAACCCCTGTCAAAAAACTAACGTATTCTGTAAACGCCAATTTATTATTATTAAGTTTTCTAGACCACGCGGTTTTACAGAATCCATTTTCAAAATAATTTGATAAACGAATGTTTTTAAAATAAAACACTTGTTTTTGGGGGCGGACAACGAGCGCCGAAAGTGGCAAAAAACTAAAACTGTTGTTAAAATTTTCTCGAGGTCTTGCCATATAAATCTTTATATCACACAACAGAATTTTATGTAAAATAAATAAAGACTAGTAGACCCGAAATTATTATTTTTTTATTGAAATATTTTGGTCAAAGATTTTCATCAACAATTCACGGTCACGATTTATATGCTAGTATAATGCTTTTTGGTGGTCCGCACTCTTAAACAACTCAACGAAAGTGTAGTGTTCGCGAAGAAGTTCTTGGAATTTCCCCCAATTTGAAGAATTTTCTCCTCTTCACTCCCTGGCGGCAACAATGTTCCGGTTCGAAAGTGAATCTCTCCTTGAAACTGTGTAGTATAGCTTATGGCAATTTCAAAATTGTCCACAATCCAATATACATAGACTTATTTCAAACGAAATACCTTAAATACCTTATCAAGGAGCGTAATAGTTCTGGTGGTTGATTTAACGGAGGTAATTTGAAATTAACCCCTGGACAACTCAATCCTGTAGCTCGTTTCTGTAACAATTCTCAACCAAGGCAAATTCGTATATGAACTCTCCGCCTTGTTCTCTACTGCTAATGAGTAGAGAAATAATCGGTAGAGAAGAGTTACAGAAATGAGCTATTGGTGTCTGCGAATGAAGCTTTAACGCAGATTAATATTAGTAAATCCTATCCATTGAGCCAGTCGGAAAACGCGGCAGTTCGACAAACTCAGTGGTGCAGCAGGCCAACTTAAATGGACATTCACGACATTTTCTCTCACTGGACGTTTTTAGTAATAACTCGACTCCAGCCCCACCTGGCGGCTCGTTTTTGCAAAAGTATTGCCCTTACCATTACCAATACATATCTCGAATATGAGCAAATCGCATCATAAATACGAATTTTTAGTAATAGCTAGACTCCAGCTCCACCTGGAAGGGTCAAATTGTGAACTGAGATCCCCTAAAACACACGCAATGCCCGATTTACAAATAGCCCAACTTCTCTCCATGAGTGAAAGCAATGACTTTCATATACATATATCTGCAAAATTTCAAAATTTTGGTACAACCGTTCTCGAGCTTTGCGAACGGGGGAAAAACGGCTTTCAAAATATATATTAGTATAGATAATTCGAGTCCAGCGCTCTCAAGCGGTAAATTTTTTCGCAAAGATGTTTTCCTTCTTCTTACCAATACATATATAAAATATGACCGAAATCGGACTATAAATACGACCGTTAGTAATAAGTCAATACCAGCGCCACCGATCGGGGTTTTCTCTCTGTAAAATTTTTTTATAGGCAAAGATAAACACAAGTAAAAAAAATTTCTATTTAAATCGGACAATCCGTTCTCGAGTTATGGGGTCATACGTTTAGTTTTATATACATATATAGATATAAAGATACAAATTCTTAAAAAGTTGGCAACTATCCTCGAAATTATTACTGCTGGTTAAGAGTACATTTAATTTAATTAGTTAAGGCATTTAAGTTTCGTTCCCTGAATGCGTTGAAATGTTTTAGTCAGTATAGCAGTGAAGCTTTCCTTCAAAATGGTGTTTCAATTATTCCATTTAATGAAGTATTATGGAAGAGATGGCGCTTTATTGGCCGGTTACCTAGCTTTCAGCTTTTTGAAATCCCATTTTTTTGATAAATAATTAAATTTGAACAACGGGACTATTTTGCGCATGTACGCGAGCTACTCCCCTTCAAAATGAGATATCACTCATTAAATTTGATAAAATATTAAAGGAGATGTCATTTGGTAACAGAAAAATACCTTTTAGAAATAAATACATAGATACCCCTATAATAGCAAAATGATTGCTCTTTGAAATGAGACTGGCTTTGAATTTGCACGACAATTTTGAAAACACATCAAATTACATCTTGCTACCTACATATAGATTTATCCACTTTGTCATAATTATTTATGTAAATTTAATGTCGTAAATAACCAAAATATGTTGAAGTATTAATATTATAATGAATGCAGAAATATATATACATACATACATACTTATATGCATGTACCCACCAAACAATTTGTGTTGCCGGTAATAAGAAAACGTGTCGCCCTCGGAAACAAATTTATTGCCGGTAATATTGCCATCGAATCGATTTCCTATTACCGGTCGCTCTAAAACGTCCGCCGAAGGCAACTCGCCTGGGCGAGTCGTTTTCTTATTACCTGAATGAGTCCTTTTCTTATCGCTTCAGGCGATATTTGGAATAATTTTATTCTTTTTAATACCTCATTTATTTTTTTGTATACCAAATTGCAACTTACAATCGGAATTAATTCATTTTCTCGCAGTGAGGCTTCCTATTTCTTCAATCTTGTCCTTGGGCATAATTTAGACGCTTTTGGCCAATACTATTGACGCCATATTCATAAGTTTCGGAATTTTTTAGAACTTTTTTATTCAAAATTGACATGAACGAAGTGATGTTGCCGATTTGTCACCACAGCAATAAATCGGTGAGTCGCCAATTTGTTGCCATTGACGATTGTTGCCTATTTCTCATGTTTTGCATGGTGGGTACATACATATGCATTAAACGTGACCTCATTTGGTTTGGTTCTTTGCTGTACCAAAAGGCTGTGGTGCACCACTGCGTATGCGGCATTCGGAGCTCAATTTCATATCTGCAGGTGAGCTACTCACATACATATCTACGTATATATTACACTTTAATTGGAGCTACAGGGCGATTCGTTGAAAATGCTTAGGGAAATGTTATGTGTGTGTGTGTGTGTGTGCAGACACATATGTATAAGTATATAAGTAAATGTCTATGGTTATTAAATGTAAGACAAATATTGGGGGACTATTTTTATGAATATACTCGCAGGTACATACATACCTTGGCATGCAAGTAAAAGTAATTGCTGAAGTTTGCAACGTCTGAGTTTTGTATAAAATATATGTGAACAAATTTGTTTAGAAGCACAAAAAAATATGCAAAAGTTCACTGGCACTTACATCGAAGATATGAGAATTATAAAAAAATCTGTGTACTTCTATGTAAGTAGAATTTCTGTTTGTCGGATTTAGCTTACAGCTAATACGTTTTATACTCACTTTATTTTCTAGCATACATATTCCCACATATTCATTCAATACCTATGTACATACTTACATAATGCAGATAAGCACTTAGTATAAATAAATTTTCGTGCCACTTTTTCTTCTTTGTCCCCCCAAGCTAATGTGTTTTTCAGTGTGGTGACTCCATGTTATACCGTTATTTCCACACTTGTAGCTTGGGGTTTGACGAATATTTTTTCGCTCAAGGACACACTTTATACTTATGGTTAGAAAATTTTAAACTTTGTAAGCTCTAGAGTATAGCGCGGGAGTGGCAACTTTGCCTTGTGTGCACAGTATTGTATTTCCGGTGTTTTTTGTTTTTTTTTTTACATTTTAATGGTTTGTTTTATTTCTTTTATTTTGCGCTTTTAACATTTAAATGCTCAAAAGACCATTTTTTGTAGTAGCTACATACGTTTTCCTATAAGTAAAACTTTTTAGAGCCGCGGGGTAATTTTGTATTTGCTGCTAGCAAATTTCGTGCTGTAATTGCTGTAAGATTACACCTGTGTGGCGATGAAAAGGCATGAAAGGCATTTCGTTGGAACTGAAAAATAGCAGATTTAGTAGGTGAGTTGCTTTACTTAAAACGTGCTCGTACAGATGTTGAGAAAATCTCGTGTGTTCATCAAAGGTAATTCATAAAAGGAAGCATTTGGGTTTCAAAAGCCATGATTTAGTAGCGATTTTAAGCTTGTTACGCCCTAAAAAAAATTTAAATGTTTTAATCAGAGATAAATATAGGACCATTGATTGACTACATTAAGCTACTGATATGGAAATTGTAATGCGTCTTATGGAATGTCACGCTGCACAGTGGAAAATTGTCGACTGATTTTGTTCATAAATGGCTGGGAGAGTCAATTGTGTACTGACCTTAATTTTATTTTATATTTTCGATACTCGGAACGGGGTTTAGAAAAGAATGTATAGGCTTGATAAACAATAACTTGGATTTTTATTAGCAAATTTGTTCAAAAAAGTAAGTAATATTTTTTTTTGTGTGACAAATTTCAAATTTGAAATGTAGAAAAAATGTTTTTGAAGCCTTTCAATTCGATTCTGATAGAATCGCGAATTTCAAAGGGCTGCTCAATATAGCGACTGCTATGCAAAAATCGCATCGTATGCATTTTTGTAGATAAAGTGCAAGACGGCTTTTGAAACCACTGCATACTATTTATTCTGATAACAAAATTGCAAAATTTTAAATGGCCAGTCCAAAATGGTGGCTTCTATACAAAAAAATTTACCAAACAAATATTTTCCAAATTTCGTCATATGCTGACAAGTATTTTTGCAGCCATTTTTGAACAAAATAAATCGAAAATTTCCCGCTGTGTGCTGACGTCTCACAGTGAGACAGCCCAATAGTAACCGCGGCAAAAAATGGTTTTTGACGTGTCGTCCAATTTGGATGAAATTTTCACAGTATATTAACGGATATATGAGTAACAATTCCCTGAAATTTCAGCCTCATAACTTCATTACTTTTTGGTCTAGAGCAAGTCAAAGTTGAGGTATGCCAACGCGCTTGAAATATGTTAGTTCAATATGTAATAATCAAAAGCTTATTAAAATAAAAATACATAATAAATGTAACTTTAAAGTATTTTTTTAATTAATTTAGTTATTGTAGAATGAGTAAATGAAAAAATAAATTAAAAAAAAAAACAAAATTTTTTTTTTCTTAACAACAGAATTGTGGTGCAAAAATTGAACATTTTGCATTTTCAATGGCCTAGGAAATATAGAGCAGCCCCTCGCCCTAGGTGCAGACTTATACCAAATGAAAGTTTGAAGTCTCAGCTTTAATTTAAAGTAGAGGACATATAGCAAAAGTTTGCAAAAGCACATTAAACATACAAAAAACTACAAAAAGTACGTAATGCGCACATTCTGTCGCTATACGTATGTTAGCATGCAATAGCATGTTTACAACTTTTTACTTTTATTTTTTTTAGTTGTTTACTATTCACTTATTGTGCAAGAGAATAGTAATAAATTACCTTTTTTTTTTTAGTTATTCAGAATTATGCTTTAAAGATCATTTATGTTTTAATAAAAATATTCTTGTTTACATAAATTTTATTTACGTTATTAATTTGATAGATAATTTTGTTGAAGGTCATTGACTTTGGGTTAGATAGTTGCATAATTTTTAATTTAAATTGATAGTGCAAGATATTGATCTTATCTAAGTTGTGTTATGATCACTTTCTAATGTTGTTAGTTTAATTGTTATATTGTAGTGCCGCTTGTCGCCTGGCAGGAAAATAGAGTATTTTAAAAGGTTCAATCGAAAATACCAACGCAATCTTATTTTTGCTAAAAACAAGTAGTTTCTTTCCCGCCATCTATCGGGCAAGTTTGCTTGTATCCCCTGGAGCCAATCCTCCCCAGCAAAAAGTTCGCCGCCACTAGCTAACCGCTCACCTTTTGTGTTTTTTTTGCCGCCACCAGCATAATGTATAAGTGCATAAATTAAAACAACTTAGCTATAAAGTAACATTAGTGGGGCCCTCAGCCGCCATAGAAAATAATTTTTTTTTGTTCATTCATAAGTATAAAGAAGGAAAAAAAAAAAATTATATTAAATACTATAAATAGTAGTAAAAATATAGATGTTGGTAAATTCCATACGTATTGCATGGACACTGCAAAATTATATGTAGAGCTTTATGACTGGTACTACATGCCCATCACTGTGCATAAAGTTCTCATTCACGGCAGCAAAATGGTATCTGAGGCTATATTGCCAACAGGTTTGTTTGCAACTTTTATTTTTGAAAGTATTTTTTTAAACTTTATTTAATATTAATTTTTTTTTTGCTACAGGAATGTTATCCGAAGAAGCGCAAGAAGCAATGAATAAGGAGTATAGAAACTGTAGGCTATTCCATTCTCGTAAAAATTCACGTATTTCTACGAATGAAGATGTAATGCACTATTTGCAAATATCATCAGATCCTTATATTAATTCATTTAGAATGAGAAACAAATTAAAAAAATTAGAAAACCATGATGATGTTAAAAAATTATTGATTGAATGAAAAAAAAATATTGTTTTTTTTATTGCATTTCAATGGGAGGTGGGCGTATTAGTGGGCGTGTTATTGTAATTTTTGCATGAAACATTTTAAATGATATATATTACAGTAATATCGAATTTGAAGGTTGTATTTAATATATTTTAGAAAATATGGCACTTTTTATGTTGAGGTAGTATGGCTGATGGGGTTAAAAGTGGGCCAAAGTTCAATTTTTATTTCAAATAATGTTTGTAACTATATAACATTCAAGTATACCAAAATTGAAAGTTATACCTAAAGTATTACGGACAATACGGCATTTTACAAATTTCGACTGTATGGCAGGTGGGCGTAAAAGTGGGCGAATTTTCTTAATTTTTTTGAAAAAAACTGGAATTGTCTCAAAAATAACCTGTGCAAAATTTCAGAGCTCTACAATGACTCCTTGTATTTAATGCCGGCGTTGTCTCACTGTGCGTCTCTTTAATCCTAGAGTCGGATCAAAATTTCGACTGTGTTTTGTCGATTATTCGGCTATTATTTTATGTTCCCCCAAATATTCGTCTTCCACCTCAAAAGTGTACGAAATTTTCGCCGAAGCCGTACATTTTGTTGACGTATTTTTTATTTAGAGTTCTGTTTTCAACACAATTTATATCCTATTTATTGAATATTTTTTGATAAAAAATTGTTCAAACAAAAACATTTTATTTCTTATGTATATACTCTTATATACACTACTCGCAAAAATATCATATCTTAAGTGTAAATCCGATTTTAAAATTTTATACAAATTAAAAAAAAAATGTCAACAGGGAGATGCGCTATCCTATTGACCTGCAGTGAATAAGGTTATAACACCGTTAGAATTTCGAATATGTAGTTTTGTGACCCATTGAATTTTAGTACAACAAAGTGCAAGTTTTAATTGGCTGTAAAATAACTTTGATTTCAAGTTTTTTTTTTTTTGTTGACCGTGCTACCCTTTTCCTTCCATGCAAAGTATGCTCGGCAAAATTTTTCTATGCCACTAGCTTACCTCCGGTTGCAGCATTAAATGCTGTTTTCTCTAGAACATTCTGCATATTTGCATTACAAGATAAAGTAGTTGCGAAATGTTAATGATAAGGCTCATAAAGCATATAAAAATATTGTAGTCGTACCTGACACGCGAGTGACTGAAGATGTTTTTTTCTTGAACACGGCAGTGATAGCTTTATCGGTTCGTGTCAGCGGCCATCTTTCTTTGCCATATAAAAGCACAGGTGGAATGAGCTACAGTGTATAAGTTTAGTCGATCAAAACAAAATTCTCCTTTTCTAATCGCTCGCTCATATGTACTGTAGTAGTATTATTTAGCAGATATAATACTAAAATGGCTAAACATTACTAATGAGCCGAATATTTGGTTGGTTTCATAACTATACAACACCACGTACATATGATTTTATTATTTAATTTGGATTACTTTCTTATACAAATATATTTCATTCTATAACGAAAACCATATAAATCCCACTTTCAAACTTTTTGCCTGCAAAAAGTATCGGCACAGCTGATTTTTTTTACATAATGCAACAATTTTTATTGTAATATTTTTCCGACAATTTTTTTATAAAAATGTGGTTCATTTCATAAAAAAAAACATAAAAGTAGAATGTCTAAACTCTGTACAAAACTCGCGAAAATTCAGCAAATTTTCACTTTTTTAATCAGATTTTAAAAAAATTTTTCGAGTATGCAGATTTCTTAAATTTTATTGTAATAAAGTGCAAGTTCTAAGTAGCTTTAAATTATTGTTGATTTTTGACATTTTTTTACGCTGTCTCTTCCATACAAAAAAGAATTTTCGAAAATACTTTATATGGAAAAAATGCTAAACACCTTCAACCAAAAAAATTCTCAAAAATCAATGCGATTTTTACTAACTCCGAACTTGTATTTTGTATGCTAGAATTTGATGGGCTAGCAAACTACGTACTCAAGAAAATTCCGAAAAATCTGATTAAAATTTGAAAATTTGCATGGAAATTTATTGAATTTTCGCGAGTTTTGTATAAAGTTTAGAAATTGTATTTTTGTGTTTTTTGTTGTAGAATGAACCAAAGTTTTATAAAAAATTATCGAAAAAATATTAGAATAGAAATTGGTGCATATATTGTGCAAAATTTGCTGTGCCAATACTTTTTGCCGGCAGAGTACTTTATATGGAGGAAAGTGAGTGTCACCGTCAACAAAAAATAAATAAAAATAAAAATTCCAAAATCCAACGCTAAGCCCTAGCTACTTCAAACTTGCACTTTATTATAATAGAATTGGAAGCCCTACAGTATAAATACATAAAATCTTTCTAAGAGAATTTGTTGCTTTTTTTAAATATTGCACAAAGTATGAAGTTTAGATTTATACGGTTTTTTTTTTAAGAATAAACTATATTTTTTGTCATAAAAAATAATAAAAATTAAATAAAAAAAAAGTGATTAAAACCTGTGGATATATGTTACGCTTTTAATTATGACACGGGGTGTATACATACGTTTATGGAAAGAGGCTACCTTTGCTGATTAAATTTTAAATTTTTATAAACTCATTTACACTTATCAAATTTTGATAATACGCCAGAATCTACGAAATGTTTCCTTGCTAAGAATTATATTTCAGTTGGCTCCTTATACGTCAAAGTATTCAGTGCAATAATTACACTTTTACTTGGAATTAAATAATTACCTTTGAGTTGTTGCACTAAACTTGTACAGTTAGCAGTGCTGTGACAATTCCGCTAAAAAGTTTCCCAGAATTTAAAAGCACAATAACTATTGCAATAAAGTTGTTTACCAGCTGTTTCCCAGAATCGTTTATTACAGCAAATAATTGCAACCCTTCGTTTCGCTTAGTTTTTTTCCACTTACCTTTTGACCCTTAATTCGGCGGCAGCTCGATGCTTGCTCACAGCTCTCAAAGTGCATGAAATATGTTTTCTTTGCAGATGCATACCTAAATATGTATGTATATACTCGCACATATGTATGTAGGTGTGAGACATTGTGCTTGGTCGACATTTGGTTTGGCTTGGTTTTTAATTTTTTGTTTGTTTAGCGTTTTTTTTAATCATTTCTGCGATTTTGCTTCTCCCCACATTTCAGCAATGCAGTAATTTCCCTAAAAACAGCTTTGTGCCACCATAAAACAAACGAAAAGGGTATTGAAACACGTGTTGAAATTGCATGCATACTCTACTTTTTGTGGAGTTTTTGAGAAAACTTTATCAGCATAAAACTGCTACTTTTTACCTTTAATTTGTAGGAAAAGTTGTATTATATATATATGTATATTTTTTTGATGTGATTTAGTATGCTTGTAGTTAAACACCCAAATTCATAAAAAAAAAGGAACAGTCCAGCGCCTTCGTCTTGGTCTGCAGGCTGTATCGGAGATACAGCCGCTAAATTTAAACGTAGAATACGTCGTATGGTTAAGAGCATATCCAAGTCAAAAACGAAAGCACACACTAAGAAAAGAATATCGATAACAAAAGCGATAGTAATATCGATAAAAAATCGATATCAATATCGATATCAAAATCGATAATAATATCGATAACAAAATCGATAGCAAACTCGATAACAAAATCGATAAAAATATTGATAACAAAATTAATAAAAATATCGATTACAAGATCTATCAAAAAATGGATTACAAAATCGATTACAAAGTCGATAACAAAATCGACAAGTATATCGACATCAAAAGTGATAACAACATCGATAGCAAAATCGATAAAAATATCAATAGTAAAACTGATAAAAATATCGATAACAAAAGCGATAACAATATCGATAGCAAAATCGATTAAAAATATCGGTAAAAAAACCGATAAAAGTATTGATGACAAAATCGATAAAAATATCGACAACAAAATCGATAGAAAAATCGATAACAAAATCGATAAAAATATCGTTAAATAATCGATAATAAAATCGATAACAACGTGGATAACAAAATCCATAACAAAATCAATCAAAATATCGATAACAAAATCGATAAAAATATCGACCATTATATCGATAAGTTCCGAAAATATCGATAGCAAAATCAATAACAGTATCGATATCAATTTCGATAACAAAATCGATAAAAATATCGATCACAAAACCCACAAAATATCGGTTATTATATCTATAAGTCCCGAGAATCCCGAATATCGCTAAAATCCCGAAATAGTTCCCAGATTGAGTCTCTGTGCCTCTATCTATATCCTTTTCTCTACAACTACCTTTATTTTAATCTTCCTTCCTCTATCTTCATTTATATTTTTATCGGTATCCTCATCCTCATCTTTTTCTTTATATGTATTTATCTTTGTTTTTATTTTTATGTTTATCATATTTTTTATATACATATTCCCCTTCACCTTTGCCCTTATATATAAAAGTAAAGTGTTTAAATTTCCTTTGTCCTTAATTTTTATACCCGAGCGCACTTGTGCACAAGGGTATTATAACTTTGTTCACATAACGGTTGTTTGTAACAGGCAAAACGAATCGAGATAGATATAGACAAATGTATACATAAATGATCAGAATGAAAAGAGAAATCGATTAAGCGGTGACTGTCTGTCCGTCCGTCCGTCCGTCCGTCCGTCTGTCCGTCTGTGCACACGATAACTCGAGTAAAAATTGAGATATCTTAATGAAACTTGGTACGTGAACTTCTTTTAGGCGTAGGACGGATGGTATTGAAAATAGGCGAAATCGGACAATAACCACGCCTACCTCCCATATAACGGTAATTTTCAGAAATACGAAAACTGCGATATTTTAGTAACTACTGAAGATTATTCACTCAAAATTGATATTTACAATGAGTTTTAGACGAAAAATAAGAATATTTTAAAATTTTGGCAAATGGGCGTAGCCACGCCCACCTATGGTTACATGTGTATATCTTGGTAACCGCTGCACCAATTTCTTCCAAACTCGGCGCAGTTGTTGGCCTTGATACATCATACTAAATGGCCGAAAATTTAAAAAATCGGACAATAACCACGCCTACCTCCCATATAACGGTAATTGTCAGAAAAACGAAAACTGCGATATTTTAGTAACTACTGAAGATAATTCACTCAAAATTGATATTTACAATGAGTTTTAGACGAAAAATAAGAATATTTTAAAATTTTGGCAAATGGGCGTAGCCACGCCCACTTATGGTTACATGTGTATATCTTGGTAACCGCTGCACAAATTTCTTCCAAGCTTGGCACAGTTGTTGGTCCTGGTACAGCATACCAAATGGCCGAAACTTTTTAAAATCGGACAATAACCACGTCCACATTCCATATAACGGTAATTTCGAGAAATACAAAATCTTCGATAAATCAGTAAATATCAAAGCTAATTTATTCAAAATTGATGGTTGCAACAATTCTTTACCAAGAAATACGTTTAAGATAAAATGGCCGTGGCACCGCCCGCTTGTGATTACATATATGTATCTCGCTAACCGTTCTAGCAATTTGTACCAAACTCGGTATGATTATTGTGCTTGCCACATAAAAGCAAACCGTTGAAAATTGTTGAAATCGGTCTTAAATTACGGCCGCTTTTCATATAACAATAAAATTCAGAAATGCTCGAAATTTCAATATGTCGAAATTTAAGGACACTAATTTACTTAAAATGTATACACCCCGGCTTATCATGTAGCGGTAGCTTTCGGCAAGGTGGAAAACATATCTTTAATACTTGCGCCGGGTATTTAATGTTCGGCTCCGCCCGAACTTAGACTTTCTTACTTGTTGGCTTTATCTTTGCGGAACTTTGTTTTTGTTTTTATTTTTACCTTTGCCTTTATCCTTTTCTTTATCAATGTACGTACTCACCTTTACTTTTATTCTTCGATTGGTCTTTTTCTAAGTGTTGCTTCACTTCAAAAAGTTTTCGTGTATATATATTAGTATAAAAAATAGAAACAGATCCACATTAACTGCAATCAACATATGTACATACGCTGTGATTAGGTTATAAATATTGCTCCATTTGTTAACCAAAAGCCGAAATATGTACTTACGCACACATACATACTTTTTGTCTCCTTCCCACACTTCCAATGCATGCACGTGTTTGCAAAATGATGACGAGGTGATTTTGTATGGAAAATCATTTATGCCCATATATTTGAATAAAATAAACATATATAGAAGATATCAACCAATACTTCCCATATACCAAACGAAAGGAAAACTCTTGAATTTTTGATTAAAGAAAACAAAAACGAAATCATTCGAGCGGTTTTCGAGCATTTTGGTAATGAAAAAAATTTGCAAATTTTTTCAACAATTTTTTGCCTTAAAATGCTCAATATTTGTTAAATTTATATAAAATTTGTACCCGATAATATTTCTACTGCACCAAAGAACCTATATCCCGAAAATGAAAGTTATATATGCCAACAATAAGTTGCTAGAGCACTTTAAAGGCTCAAAATTGACCCCTAAATAAGGCAATGTTTACCGTTGTTTTTACGACAGAAACCGAATTGGTTATTTACAAGAATGAATCTGTCGACAGGTTTGGAATTTTATCTTTGAAACGCCACACTTTTCTTTGAAATCGCTTTAATAGTTCTCGTGCAATAAGCGTTTTTGTGAAGCTCTAAAAATTACAACTACAACATTTGAACATAGCCCCCATACCTTAAGGTAAGACGTATTCTACGTCAATAAAGCAGAATATAACTGCTTTATAAATACAAAATTTCTATTAAAAATGTCACTTTATAGAGCTCTTTAAACCTAATTTAGTTTTTATGTGTAAAGCCATACGAATTTTAACAAGCATGTGAAAATTTATACCTTTATTGTAAAGTATACTCATATATGTACACAAGTATATGGGTGAATCCATGTGAAATCGACAATTTTTTATTTGGTTGAATTTTGGTCAGAACTTTTTCTATCATATTTATTACAAAGTTCTGTCGAAGGGAAATTCAAAATTAGCTTAGAAATTCTAAAAATTTAAAATTTCAAAATTTCCGGGATTTTTCAAGTTTATTTTTGCATATCTCAACAACTTTTACAGCTAACAATATGGTTCTGGCCTCCTTTTGAATATATAAAAAAAAAAATGAAAAATAAAAAAATGTACTGAATTTTGAAATAAAAAAAATTGTTTTTTTGCAAACTTTAAATAAAATTATGTTAAATAATTGGAATTTAATTTAAATTTCTTTTTAACTCAGAATTTCCAATATTTTGTTTTTTCAAAGTTGAAAAGTTCATATCTTAAAAAAACTACCTTATTGAAAATTTTAGTGTCTTTTAAGATGAGTTAGAGATAGTACTGTTTCTTTTAATTTTTTGAAATTTTGTAACCTTTAAAACGAGACCATAATCAATTTTGTGACGAATTGCCTTAGAACTTGCCCGTGTAACCATCAAGTAAGATAGCGTCCAATTATTTAACTTCATTCCTGTGTATCAGCGCATTCGGAAGTTAGGTATTTAATTGGTTTGAGTTTTCTAAGGCTTTTATCATCTTATGCATTCAGTAAATTCTCGTTTTTTTTTTTAAACTGAAATGTGGCTCAACTGTTCGACAGATCGGCTAAGTTCACACATAGTAAAAAAAAAGTTTGCCTCAAATGTGATCGTAAAATAAATTATCTATTTATGTACATATTTCAACATTTACGAAAGAATATTTTTGCTCTTAAGTCTCCAACTTAAATGCATTTTCGTAGCAGAGCAAAAAAATATCTACTCAGCAATCATACAAAGGCAGACAATAATGTCAGGTCGGTTGCATTTTGCAATGGCAGCAGCTTTAATGTTATGTACATAAACATTCTTTGTGAGAAGCCTTGCACTTCGCTCTTAACATGTCTCCACCGTGCTAGAGCTGCGGCACATACAAAATTCAGAAGGCTTTGCGCATTGAAAAACAAAACAAAATAAAAAATTGCAAGCAAAACAAAAACGTGGAAAACAAGAACAACTCCTACAATTACTAAGTAGAATACAATACAATAATTCATTGCAACAATAGCAATAAAATGCGACATTTATGACAGCTGCAAAAATAGTATAATAAAGCAACAAGGACGAGCAGTTAGTTGTGACAGGCATCAGCAACTACCGGCGACGTGTTGCGGAAATTTTAGTGTCTAAAGAAAAAAAATTTTTTGAAATATAATTTTCCGCTTTTGCATGTATGTTTTGTACATATGTATGAAAATTTTTACTTGGGTGGGCCTTAAAACATCAATATCTAAATTTTGTAGGAGTCACCCCTTTATTTTAAACTACGTACAAAATAGAGACTTCCACGAAAATTTTTTTTAATAAATGTTAAGGGGTTGAAAATTTTTAATTAAAAAAAAATTGCAAAAATTCTTTCTGAACATTATTCTTATAAATTCATAAACTCGTTGAGTTATAGCTGGCCAAAGCCAATTTTTTTTTAGAATTTTTCGATTGTTTTTGTTTAAATCTTAAATTTTTCCAAACCCTGGTAGTGACCCTTAAAAATTTGTTTAAAATTTTTGAAATTTTCGTAGATATCTTCATTTTTATTTTTTACTTTTTTTTGGTCAAAGCCAATTTTTTTCAGAATTTTTCGATTTTTTCTTTTTTGTTTCAATCTTAAATTTTTCCAAACACTGCTAGTGGACCCTTAAAAATTTGTTTAAAATTTTACAAATTTTCGTGTATGCCTTCATTTTGTACGAAGAACCAAATAAATAAGCGCCCCATAGTTTTAATATTTTAAGGACCATCTTAATCTATATACATACATGTGTTGCAGCAAAATGATGGCTGCTTAAAATTTTGCTCCAAGCCTTACTGCATGCAGCTCACATTGTGTTTACATAGCACCTTCGTGATGCAGCAGAACTGGTATTATTTTTTATTCTACTCTTTTTTGAATTTTATAAAATTTTAAACAAATATTATATTTCTTCTCTGAATTTGAAATGTGCCATGTCGCACTTTTTGTTTATTCACTGCTGTAACCTTCTTTGTGGCGTGCTTGTCTCTGGAGAATGCCACGGAGCTGTTGAACAATGCACAATGGCAGCTGCAGCGTAATATTCAAGCATCTCAACTCACAACTGCTACAATTACGAGCGCAAGAACTAGTATTACTGCCACTAGATGTGAATATACTTAGATGCTATACTATGTGTGTACATATGTATGATGATGTGGAAATGTCAAGGTGAGAACCAGATGGTAGCCTTTCAAAAAAAAAAAAAAAAGAAAAAAAAAAAGACGTTTAAACGTTTAAATTAGAGAAAATTATGACAGTGAATTGAAAAAGTAGCCATAAGATTAGCAAGAGACTTCTGAAGCTTTTGGGACTGACCCTTTCAAGAAATGCAAATAAACATACGTACACCCAAAAGTAAATATTCTATTGTATTACAATTCGCGGGTAGCGTGTCTAAAAACGTAATCAGTGTCGTTTTAAAAAAGATTTTCTTATTTTAAGAAAAATTAACAGTTCGATTGACAGCTGTCAAGTGTCCATGTTTTAAGGTTGATATATAATTCATGACTAACGTGTTTGCTCTGTGTGTATATATGTTTGTTAGGGGCAAATATTTCAATCAAGAGACTTGAAACTTCACAGTTGGCTTAGATCCCGATGACAATGCAATAGGAAAGATGAATTAATCCGATAGGCGGCGCAGGAGTTGAGATCTATCGTAAACCAGTATTTATGGTCAGATTTCGTTCATATTAAGGAAACTTGTTTTAAAAAAATTTTCTTTTACTATTAACTTATTTTTATCTAAGGTTTCTTCAACTCATTTGTGATAAAAATAAATAAAATAATAAAACGTTTTAGACGCAAGATTTGCTTTAAAATGAATCGATCTCGCGCACTTGTCGTTGTTTTCTGAGTCAGGACCGAAATTTTGTATTTACACAATTTTTTTTTATTTTGTACATACATATGTATATTGTGTTTTATATACATATATTTTTTTTTTTAATTTTTAATTTTTTGTCTTTTATTTCGTATTTTGTATTTTGCACTTTTTATTTTGAAATGAACTTTTGTATTTTGAATTTGGTTTTGCGTTTTTGTTTAGTACTTTCTATTTTATAATTTTTGTTTATTATTTTGTATTTGTGTTTTATATTTTGTTTATTTAACTTTGTATATTGCATTTTGTATTTTCATTTTGTGTTTTACGTTTTGAATTTCGCATTTTGCATTTGGAATTTTGTTTGGTTTTTGTATTTTTATTTTGAAATTTTTCTTCATTTCTTCTTTTATTTTGTACTTTTTACTTTGTATTTTGGGGTTTGTTTTTATATTTAGAATTTTTTTACTTTTTTTCTGTTTTCTAATTTCTATTTTTATACCCGAGCGCACTTGTGCACAAGGGTATTATAACTTTGTTCACATAACGGTTGTTTGTAACAAGCAAAACGAATCGAGATAGATATAGACAAATGTATACATAAATGATCAGAATGAAAAGAGAAATCGATTAAGCGGTGACTGTCTGTCCGTCCGTCCGTCCGTCCGTCCGTCTGTCCGTCTGTGCACACGATAACTCGAGTAAAAATTGAGATATCTTAACAAAACTTGGTATGTGCACTTCTTTTGGGCGTGGGACGGACCGTATTGAAAATGGGCGAAATCGGACTTTAGCCACGCCCACTTCCCATATAACGGTAATTTTCAGAAAAACGAAAACTGCGATATTTTAGTAACTACTAAAGATAATTCACTCAAAATTGATATATGAGTTTTAGACGAAAAATAAGAATATTACAAAATTTTGGCAAATGGGCGTAGCCACGCCCACTTATGGTTACATGTGTATATCTTGGTAACCGCTACACCAATTTCTTCCAAACTTGGCACAGTTGTTGGTCCGGGTACAGCATACCAACTTGCCGAAAATTTCTAAAATCGGACAATAACCACGCCCACATCCCATATAACGGTAATTTTGAGAAATACAAAATCTTCGATAAATCAGTAAATATTGAAGCTAATTTATTCAAAATTGATGATTGCAACAATTATTTACCAAGAAATCAAAATTTTTGGAAAATGGGCGTAGCACCGCCCACTTGTGACCACATATATGTATCTCGCTAACCGTTCTAGCAATTTGCACCAAGCTCGGTATGGTTATTGTGCTTGCCACATAAAAGCAAACCGTTGAATATTGTTGAAATCGGACTAAAATTGAGGCCGCTTTTCATATAACGGTAAATTTCAGATATGCTTGAAATTTCAATATTTCGAAATTTAAGGACGCTAATTTACTTAAAATGTATACACCCCGGCTTACCATCTAGCGGTAGCTTTCGGAAAGGTGAAAGACATATATTTAATACGTGCGCCGGGTATTTAATGTTCGGCTCCGCCCGAACTTAGACTTTCTTACTTGTTTATATTGGGGTTTGTATTTTGTATTTAGTTTTGTGATTTTTTTGTTTTTCGTATTGTGTATATTGCACCGTGCGACAAAAACAAAAAAATTTCAAAACACACTAAAGAAGCGATATGGTCCAGATATAGTTAGTTTTTCACTCTGACGTCACAGTTTTTTTTTCCAAAGAACTTTGAAATTTTAAAGAAATGATAGATTCAAAAAATTATTTAAAACAATCAGCGCAATGTAGAATAACAATATGGGTACCAAATGAGAGAAAAAGTTCTGTACAAGGACGAATAGGTATTGAAAATGCGCTTTTAAAAAATTTTATCTTTTTAAGTTAATAAAGTTTTCAGAACGAAATTCGATGATGACGCCGACTGTATGTATATATTAGTCCTCAAATAATAATCTTTTCCAAAATAAATATTGTAATTCAAGGAAATTTAACGACAAAATTTGTAAAGGACATTTTCCATACCCATTCCTCCCTATGCACCAACAACTTTGTTATAATTCTACAGATTTTTTTTCTATATGATACCCTTATTGTTATCCTACATTTTACCGAATTTTTTAAATAATTTTTTTAAATAATCATATTTTTTAAACTTCAACGTCCTTTAAAAAAAATCCTGACGTCAGAGAGAAAAACCGAGTACGCAGTTTCACTATAATTTACCCATAGTTTCGCAAACATGCTTATTTTTTTGTGTGTAAATTTACTGTCGCACGGTGTAAACATTGTTATCATATTTGCTTTCGTAAGCTTAGAATCCTGCTCTCACGAAAAATGACAAGTCATATTTTTCCTTATTCTTGTTGCTTGAAAAAGCAGTTTGCTTTTGCTGTAAATTTTCTTGAAAAGATAAATACAGTGCCGGACAAAAGTATTGGCACAGAGAATTTTTCGCAATATATGCAAAGTTTTTTATTCTAATTTGTTTTCAATATTTTTTAATAAAACTATAGTTCGTACTTCACCAAAAAACATAAAAACAAAATCTCCAAACTTTGTGCAAAACTCAATAAATTTGCATACTAATTTGCAACTTCTTATTCAGATTTTCTAGAGAAATTCTAAGTATGTAGTTTTATAGCCCAACTAATTTTAGTATAACAAAGTGCAAGTTTGAAGTATCTAAAAAATTGAGTTGATTTTTGGACATTTTTTTAGTAGAAGGTGTTGCTCATTTTCTCCATACAAAAAATAATTGTCGAACATAATTTGTACGCAAGAACCTGACTGAAAAAAAATTGCCAAAAATCAATGCGATATTTTAGCACCCTCAAGCTTGCACTTTGTTATACTAAAATTAGTTGAGCTATAAAACTGCATACTTAGAATTTTTCTAAAAAATCTGAATAGAAAGTTGCAAATAAGTATGCAAATTTACTGAATTTTCCTGAGTTTTGCACAAAATTTAGAGATTTAGTTTTTATGTTTTTTGGTGTAGGACGAACTATATATTTACAAAAAATTATCGAAAATAAATTATAATAAAAAACTTTTCAGATATTGCGAAAAATTCTCTGTGCCAATACTTTTGTCCGGCACTGTATGTATAAGCGCTTTTTTTTCTTGACAGCTGCAAACTGTTTTAGGAAATTTTGTTAGAAGAAAAATTTTGTTCCATTTCTTGTGCGCCATTTTATACATATGAATTTTTAGTTTTTTTTTAAGGGCTCGCATTTTCGTTCGTCCAGTTATTGACAAATGTGTACGTTTTGCACCGGCATTAGTAAGTTTGCTTGATTTCCAGCAAAATTTAGTCATCCATAACTGAGACGCCCCTTCGCCCCTATACGGCCCTTTGTCGCTATCATCCTTCACCGCGTCGCTAATGATGTTGACACTGCTGTTGGTTGCTGCATCAACTGACACTCAGTCGGCGCCCAGCAAAGGTTTACCTTACAACATCCTTACAGTACTCAGCCACTCAGACTCAAGCATTCACTAAAGGACGACTCACTACTGGCTACATACTCCAAACGATGAGATGAAAACTTAACTGTATTGTTGCTTTATACGGTGACAACCTGATTATTGTTTCGTCAATGCTGCCAACATTTACATTGCGCTTCGAGTGCTGAGCAAAAACCCATGCCGTTAATTAGTATGCCTTTTCTGCTGTTGCTCTGCTTTAACGCCTACAGCTATGCTTACATATGCAAGGCAGAGTTGCTCACACATGCATACTGTCATCTGTCAAGGTAGCTTGCATTTTGAATATGATTACAACACTGCGAGTCATCAAGCGACTGTGTGTATGTGTGTGGAACCTTTGCTGTGCTTAAATGTATGTAGTTATGTTTGTAGTTACTTAATGACAACCCAAATGATGACAGGCGCACGACAGCTGTGCTGATGATGATGATTATGTTGTTGTTTTATGTATTAAGGCAAGACGTTTACGCTGCTGTGCTGTGCTGTGCTGTTGCCGTTCACACTGTGACGCTTTGGGATATTTTAGTCTTGGCATTTACATAATCTTCAAAGTCACTGTCTCTTCTGCATCGTTGCAAATGGCGCACTTGTATGCACCCACTCACACTCACACACACAAACACAATTTTCTTTCTTATTTAATTCTTGTGGACCTACTTACTTGCACTCGAGTTCACTCTTTCATAGCCTTCTATAATCTTCACATTTATGACAGTCACACCTCCATTGCTGCTTAGTTTCACGGTTGCCCTGCAGGAGCGTTTAGTTGGAAATTATAATTAAAATATGCCACTCACCGTGTTTTTACCTAACTACGAGTAGGTAAAGTGGCCAGGCATTAATGCTCGAGTGTTCATCATAAGCTTGCATGTATGTACATTAGGGTTATCCAAAAACAGTAAAGTCGGAATTGTAATGCTCTCACCCCTATTTTCGGGGTTTTGTGGGTTTTTGACCGAGCTATAAACTGTAGTTGCAATGAAGAAATGGTTAAATAAACAATTGAGCTTTGAAAACTTTGGGCGCTTTGAGCGACCTCTAAATATTTTTTGATTTTAAAATAAAAAAATAAGGGTATATTTTTTAGGTATAGAACAATCCTAGGGGATGAGAACATAAAAATTCCGACTTAACTTTTTAACATGGATTATTGGACCACCCTAATGTACATACATATGTAGGTATGTTTATAATGGTAATGTTGTGCAAGCCACTTGGTTGTGCAAGCCTAATTCTACAGTCGTTGCTTGTCATTATACTTCGATGAACATAACTGAGGTGTAAATGCAACAGTGTAACTAAATACTAAGCTTTGGTGCATATTTCTATGCTAAATTGGTGCACACTTATGTATCGTGAGTATCTACATACATACATATGTAGATGCTAGTTATGCGTGGGTGTGCTTGTCTAATTGAAGCGATTAGTTGCATGCCTTTGGCTAGTTAGTTCAAACGCTAGCAATTTCGGTTGAGGAAATTTCGCACTTAACGCAAGCCTTTTGATAGCTGCTGCAATTGGCGTGTTGCATACTAAATCAAAGGTTTGTTATGTGAATTTGCATTATGACTATTAAGTGTGAAATGATTGCTGTTGGAGGCTAATCATATGACCGGTATTACTAGGTTTTCGCTTACTTAATATTGTAGATTAGCACTTCAATGACTTCAAAGTGGCCTCAAACAGGAATGTCCTTAATTTAGTACCCCATAGCTAAGCAAAGCATCATACAGCTGAAGTAGCAAAATGAGATACTGATCCCATATGGCGTTATAACGTCTAAATATTTGTTAAAGAAATTTGCTGTAATACGATAAATTAAAAAAGGAAATTGAAAACTGGTTTTGCATCGAACCAATTCAAATTGCGTCGCAAAAATTATTAAACTATTAATTTTTTTTCAATGAACAACTTTAAATTATTTATTAAATCGTGCCAGGGTCTTCTTGGCAACCCTTTCAAAAATGCTAAAAGTAAAAAAAATTAAAAAATTCTTACTACTTTTCCCTTTATACGTGTAATATTTCATGTGTGGGTACACAGGTACCTTATGTGTAATTAAAATAATTTTAACTTTTGCAATGGCTGGCAACCCTAATTAAAAGTAAGTTTAAACTAAAGCCATACCTGACACCCATATTGAAATATTTGGCATAGTTTGAGTATAATTTATTTATCGGCTTTTCAAAAAGGTGGCAACCCATTTAAAAAAATATTCAAATTAAAACCTCGGTAAACCCGTTTCGTTAGACACCCATTTTAAGGAATATATAAATTTCTAACTTGAAAAAATTTTACCTAATTGACAGTTCAGTTTAGAAATTTGCCAGTTCAGTTAAGAAATATGAACGAGCGGAACAACCTTCATCAAAAATATTCTTAAATTAAAACTTACTTAAAACACTTTCGATTACATTTCATAAAACTTGTTTTAAATTTAACTAAATTCCAGCTTTCAAGTAGGTGGCAACCTTAATTAAAAATATTTTCAAATTAAAACCTTCTTAAATCTCCTTCCTCTGAATATGTTATACATATCTCAATTAACTGATGTATTAAGCCGCATTTAAACTTTTAATCAGCTGGCAACCCTAAAACTGAACTACATACAATTTTTGTAATAAACCTTTTTCATAACCTTTTCGATTGATATACATCTTAGATTTTTAATAATTCATTTAACTTACTAAATAATTTGTATTCGAATTTTGAAACAGGTGGCAGCTCTCAGAAAATGCTTCAGAAATATTTTATTTGTTCAAGCTAAATACTCCTTCGTTTCGCACCCGTTTTTAATATTTTATATAGCCTGTGTGCAATTTAAACAAATTCGATTTTTCATACAGGCGGCAACCCTCTTAAAAATCTATTAACCTAAGACCTTCTCACACCTTTTCGTCTGACACCGTTATGATCCATAGAGAAATTACTTTTTCCCTAAATTCAAGCAGAATTGACTTTTCAAACAGGTGGCAACTCCCAACATGTAATTAGGAAATAAAGCCTTTTCAAAACCATTTCAATTGGCATCCATATTCCAATATTTCACTTTACTTATTAAATAAATTGACTATAATTTTTTAATAGACGGCAACTCTTAAAATTTAAAGTCTTATAGCAAATGTACTGGTGAAATCATGCCGCCAACAAGTAATCTATGGAAACCAAAAGTTGTTCTGCTCGAGATTTCTGATTCAGCAAAACAGTCGTCTAGCAATTTAGTCATCGCTGCTGCTAGGTATTACTCTTTCTCTTGATATATCTTCTATTGGACTGCTGTTTCCATGAATGCATTCTATATATGTAGTTTCGTATGTACGTACATCGCATCTAGACCTATATTCATCGTCAGAAATTTACCAGCGTATATTTTGTGTTTTCCTGACGTCCGACTGTCAATATCTGATAAAGATGTGCAGATAAAGACCAAAATTAATATTAAGATTAGGATTAATATTAAGATAAATATTATGGTCGTGATTAAGATTAAGATTAAGACTAAGATTAAGATTAATATTGAGATTAAGATTGAGGTTAAGACTAAGATTGAGATTAAGATTAAGATCGTGATTAAGATTTAGATTTAGATTAAGATTAAGATTACGATTAAGACTAAGATTAAGATTAAGATTAAGATTAAGATTAAGATTAAGATTAAGATTAAGATTAATATTAAGATAAAGAATAAGATTAAGATTAAGATCGTGATTAAGATTTAGATTTAGATTAGGATTAAGATTAAGATTAATATTGAGACTAAGATTAAGAATAAGATTAAAATCAAGATTAAGATCGTGATTAAGATTAAGATTAAATCGTGATTAAGATTTATATTAAGATTAAGATTAAGATTAATATTGAGATTAAGATTGAGATTAAGACTAAGATTGAGATTACGAATAAGATTAAGATTAAGATAAAGATCATTATAAGATTAAGATTGAGATTAATATTAATATTATGATTAAGATCGTGATTAAGATTAAGATTGATATTAAGATTAAGATTAATATTGGGAATAAGTTTAAGATTAAGATTAAGATCAAGATTAAGATCAAGATTAAGATTGATATTAAGATTAAGATTAATATTAAGATTAAGATTAAGATTAGTATTAAGATTAAGATTAAAATTAAGATTAAGATTAAAATTAAATAAGTCGTTCTTTAATATGCAGAAAAATACTCACATATTATTGGGAGCAATTAATAGGCGGAAGAAGAAGTTTCACTTCAGTCGCGCTTAGTATCCACACAGGACTTTTCTTCTTCAGTAAACAGCAGAAGACTACTGTGGTTTGCTCGCACTTATTAAAGTATCTGAAGTGTAAAAATCAACTCTTAAATGAAACCAAAATAATAGTGCCTTTACATACATACATACATGTGCGCATATTTTGTAACAACATATGCCATTCTTTTCACCTCAAGCGATGTGAACTTGCAACTCTATGAAGTCATTTTCAACTTGGCTGACTACATATGCAGTGCAAGTAAAGCTGAGCGCCACTACCAGGGCTGCCAACTAGCCTTAGCAATGAGGTGCCATATTGAGGATAAAAAAGTGCCAAAAATGGTGCCATGCTTTTTAATCCTTCCCATTTAGCAACAAAACCTAGTTCCTAGTTGAATAATCTTCAGAAATTTGAAAATTTTTATTGAGAAAAAGAAGTACACGAAAAGCATTTCACAAAAATGAATTGAAATATTACTATTTTTGAAAAGTGCCATTGTGGCGCTTTGTGCCAAATTGAAAAATTAAGTGCCATTTGATGTAAAATATAGGGCCAGAAATGGCACAGTTTGAGCCAAGTTGGCAGCCCTGCACACTACCTTGGCAATTTTAAACCACTTACATACATATATGTATGTATGTATGTATGTATATATCTGTCGCAATAAAAAGAACAAAACTTGGCGAAGCATATACATACGTACACATGAACTTGTAAAAATATGCATACTAACAAATTGTACATATATAACTGTATATGTAGTACAATATTATACAAGTTACAAAAGTGCATCGTCGTAAGTAGTTTTAGTTGTGCAAATTCCGTTATGCCACAGGCGAAATCATCAGCGCACCAAGACCAAGTTGCCAGCGACTTTACGAAGAAGTGAGTGTTAAAGAAAGAAAAAAAATAGGAAAATAAGAACACAAACAAAAATTCATTTCAAATAAATAATAGCGCAGAGCATGAAATGTATGTATGTATGAGAATGCAATTGAAGGTACAGCATAGCAGACAGGTAACACAGCGTTGCAAGTTTATTGTGCGGAAAAGTTGTATAGCGCTAAGGAGAAACACTTTAGATGTAAAATAGTTACATATCTACTTACATACATATGTATGTATGGTTGTTGCCACACTGAATGTCTCAGCGAATACATACATAGATACATACATACGTACATATGCATGTGTGGTAATAGAGTTTCGCTTTTGCATAATTTACGCACCGAGCAAGGACTCGAGTGGTGTAAAAAATTTGGCATTCATCATGTAGGTATACATATATGTAAGTATGTAACTTTACGCATACATATGTATGTAGTTATGTACAAACATATAACTTTATATGTAAGCAGTTGGCTGCAGTTTTACTTTGTTTGCATTGCCATTGCTCTGACAGCTTTGCCCTTGCTGCTGTTAAAATAATAAATAAATAAATAAGTAAGGGTATATACATACATACATAAACAAAATGCAATAACACTGCTTTCGGTTGTCTGTGTGTGCCAACACAGAGTCAATTGCTACACATTTTTTTTTATGTATGCAGATACACCAATTTAATAAACTACCTAATTGCATAAGTTTAAAAATGTCTATAAAAAGTTTACACTTCTTCATTGGCTTATATTAAATTTTTTATATACACATGGTGTATTTGCGTAAACTCACAAATTGCTTCACATATAAAATTCTGTTAAAATTGGCCTTGCGCTTGTTTTTGAAAATATTTACGTATCTGTGAAAACTGCATGGCATATTTTTAGGCACTCCGCCGGCGGGATGTGTGCGCATTTGCTTGTCAATTAAAATGGTAAAAAAAACTCGGAAAAAATTATTTTTTTTTTTATAGTGGCTATTAAATAAAAATAAAAGGTGCAGTATTTTGCAAGCCATAAAGTACGACAAATGAAATCTATGCAAAAAAATAAAAATAAAAGAACTGTAACATTAAGTTTCCAATGGAATATATGTAAATGATACATACAGATTTGTTTAGTTTCTATACTAAAAACGAGCAAAGGGTGTTAAAAAATGCCCGAAATATTCCGTCAAAAATCATCAAATTTCTTATACATATAATAAAACTGCAACAGGTCGATGACTGTACATTATACATATATGCATATTAAAGAAAATTTAATATGGCGCCCTTTATTAGAGCAATAGAAGCCAAATCTAAAATTTTTAGAATTTTTGTCTGTCTGTATGTTTGTACGCGCACCACTCGGTGCATTGCTAAAGATCTAACTTAAATGTAGAAGAAACAAAATAGAGGGTTGCCACCTGCATGGAAATTCCACCGTAGGTAAATTGATACGATAAATTAAATATTGCCATATGGCTATTAAAACAATGAGGCTTAAGAAGTCTCACAGCCGAAAAATTTTTTGTGAAAGGTTGCCATCTGTTCACAAATTTTAATGTAATTAAATTGATTAGATAAATTAATTTTTCCAATATCGGTATCAAACTAAAGAGGTTTAGGAAAGTTTATAGCCAAAAAAATTTTTGAGAGGGTTGCCGCCTGTTTAAAAAATTTTATTAATTAAAATTGATAAAATAAATAACATGTTACAGTACTGTCTTTAAACTAAGGAGATTTAAGAAAGTTTACTGTTGAACATATTTATATATAAACATATTAAGGGCGCTAAACTTATCTATTTTAAACTATAGTTAAATCGTTAATTGATAAGTTAACAGCTCTAACACTTGTAAAGTATGTGTGTATAAAAACGTAAGGAACATACAATACATATATGTTTATATATCACTCTTTCTTAGTTTAAATTAAATTATTCAAGAGCAATGAAAGTTTGTGAATTTGTGTCAATATTCTATAATTTTTAAATGTAAAAACGACTTTTCTCTATTCGAAAATGTATGTCAAAGTATTTTTTAACACAGGCGAAATTTACCCGAAAAACGCCTACATAAGTTTCTTAATTTATATCATTCTGTCAGCATAGTCAAAATTTAGTAAATAAAGTTTCAAAGATATTGAAGTTATAGGTATAGAGAGTTAAATAAAATCTTCTTAAATGACTTTCATTTTGAAAACTGCTACATATTATAAATTTTTTTCCAAGCACTTTAAATAAAACTTATGCTTATGCCCCGATGGATATTTGTACTACCGTCTAGGCTCATACATACGTATGTAAATGTACTATGCTCTTATATTTTGCTGTCTGCCACACACCTTTGTTTATTTTGAGTTGTGGTTTTATATTATTCCATGCATACGACACAGTCCACTGCAGGTGGTCTAGATTTTTTTTTTCGGCTAGACCAATATAGAAAACAGACACCAAAAAAAATATAGAGCATAGAATAGAAAGGTGGGCATGTGGAATATTTCCACTTTGTTTTAAGAACGTTAGACCCAGGTAAAAAAAAAAATAAAATAAAATAAGAGCAAAGTCAAATTGGATTTTTTTTGCTGCTGCAGAGGTTGCTGTTAAATGGCGAACAGACGTGAAAATAAACAGAAAATATTAGAGTTGACTTGAAAAAGCTTTTTATTCAAAACTTTTTAAATTGTTCACTTGTCAAAGAAGCAGGCGTGTCTCGTATGCATACAAAGCTACATATAAGTGCCTACATACATATGTACATGTAAGTATGTACAAGCGTAGATATGCTCCTAGATCGCTCCAAAAGAGAACCAGTTCAGTACGAGTTCCAAAATTCTGCGTACAAGGCGAATTGCTACTTCACAGGATATCGCCATTTTAAAAAAGACAGTTGAAAGCATTGATTTGGCATAAATGAAGAACCAGTGCCATACCTGTTCAAGCTAGATCGGCGCGAATTCTGCACCAGTTTGATTTGCTGCAGTGTATCTATGCAAATATGTACGTATGTATGCATGTACATGTGCTACCTAATAGGCACAGATATACACATACATATTGTGTCTGCCAGGCTTCGTTTGCTTTTAGGCACCGGAATGCATTCAAGCGTTTGATTAAGCTATTAGTTATTTTTTTTTTTCGTTTACATTGCTTTTGTCATGCAGTTTCGCGCAGAATATTAAATGGGTAGGCACATAATTGTACCTAAATTCCTGGAGTGACTTCAAATTCTAAATGTGTATTTCTATTATTTTCAATCGGAATAGTCAATTAAAATGAAAAGTATATATGTAAATTTCTACTTAAAATTGGTATTTACATTTACAATATACATACATATATAGATCAATTTTCCTCAAAAATGCACCACTAATTTTTGTTGTAGGAATGCCAAATTTGGTTGAAAGTATTTGGCAGTATATACATAGTTATGTATGTATGTAGAAATATTTTCTGTCGTTTGTTTCTTCCAATTGAACTTGACAGGTAAAATGTTGCAATGGCACGCTGTATAAAACACAAAAAAAAAGAAATAATAAATTCCTGTGGTAAAGTGTTTCGTTAGGATTGCATGCGTGAGTATTTACTTAGCTCATGTATGTAAAAATGTTTTATTAGAAATTTAATACAAACTTGCTGAAACCACTTGGGATTTGACGCAAAACTTAGATACATTCCTGTACGGTATCACACGTGCTTTCTGTCTCCATTAATTATCCTTGAAATGAAATGATACAACAAGGCGTGACAATGAATCGAGAAAGGCAGGTAGAAATGTATTTTTTATAGGTATGCATGCGTGTATGTGTATGTATGCATGCATGTAGTGAGCATATTAAAGTAGCTGTAATTAATGGTAAAGCACAAAGGTTATAGCAGGAGGGTGGGGGCAGTAAAGGATAAGAGCGTCTTTGGTAACTTAGTTTTTGTTAATGGAATGATGTACAGAAATGGAGTTCTTTAATTTTTCGATATATAATTTATAGCTCAAGGAAAAATTTAATTTCATTTAACATTTTTAAAGAACAAGAACAATGTACTATTTCAAAGCTCATGCAAGGTCTCCAGACCTTTCTCAGGGTCCCAATATGAAGCTTTTTAGCCACGGTGGAGCGTATGGTTAAAAAACGTGTTGGGCTCTTTACGGCTAACTATGCTCAAAGCCTATTACCATTGATTAAAATACAAATTTAATCTTGATCTGTTCAGTTACTTTGGCGCTATACATTTCATTAAATTAATCTTCATGACTTACCTAACGAAAAGTTGTGTATCATTGTATATCATATTACGACCATTAAGTTGATTCGTAAGATATACGTGTTTAAATGGAACCACCCTTTTTAAAAGCTGAATAACGGTAAATTGCAAATATCCCGAAAACATATAAATAGAAAAAATTAACTTGATTTTCGGAATCACCGAGCACCTCTACATAGTAATTGGAAAGTGGCGTCTGGAGAACAAAAACAATACTAAAAAAAAATTTTGTGCTCCAGAAAGCTACGCAGACAAGTTATTGCTTATTTTACGGCGACATATCTATTTGATTTTTATCTTCTGTGGACTTTTATGTACTTTGTATAAACGCTCTGTCTGAGAATACCCGTAGTAGAGTTTTCCGGCAAATAATTTTGTAGGACATGTTAACCCTCTAGCGACCTCCTGAATGTCCTTTTATTCAAGCTTTCCAAAAAAAAAAACGATCAAAATAATCCCTTCGTGAGTGAGCTAATGGGTAAAAAGTTCCACAAAATTATGCCTAGCGATATTTTACTATGTATATATACCTAAACTACATATTTTGCCACGATATGGACTTTATCGCTTTTTCCACTTATTCTAAAAACACTCGAAGAAGAAATTGCAAACAAATTTAATAAAGCCATAAAAAAAAATTTACCTAAAAATGACAAAAAATTATGAAGTTGTTACTATATGGGTCTACTACCTTTCATACTGAGTAGAAATCATGCCGACTACAACAAAGATCCTGAAATTGCTGCACAGTGTACTCTATATAACTAAGAACCGATATTATTATTGAAATTCTCGGCGACGGATTTATGATTTAATCTATCGAACACTCATCTAATGTGGACTATATATACATAAATTCGAAAGTAAAATAACTATGAGCAACCTTCCTAATAAAATTATTAACGATATACATTATGGCGGGTCAGCTTGTATCGGAGATTTTTTCGACAATGCGTGCATAGAAGAGCAAGATTAAACTCGTAATTTTAATTTTGAGTTTTTCAAGTTTCGAAAATAGGTTTCATAGCATTTTGCTGTAGTGTCTTATAGAAGTGCTTAAATTTTGAAAAAAGATATTCTATAAGGGGTTTCTTGCTATGAGGAATCTATTTCTGCCCTTATATTTTTCTTCAAACTTCCACCAGAGTGCGGAACAGTGAAAATTTTCACATTTTCTTCGAAACTTATTTTCGCAATTTGGCAAGCTGCAAATTCATTTTAGAGCCATGGTTTCTTGGGCAAACTTGCTTAGCATTACACTTAGAATCCTGCTATTCTATACGCGCATTGACCCGCCCTAATAATATGTAGTATTTATCGAAAAAAACCATACATAAAATCGTATATAAACCAACCTTATGTTTGATTCCTCCCTAAAAGCTAACGAACAGCATTTCATATTCCAAGCGTTTAGTTTGTATTAGATTTATATTAAATTATATATCAATAAAAATAATTTATTTTTTTTAATTCTTTTTTGTGCCTCTGAAAACCAGCAACTATTCAACGTTTAGTATATTAGAGCTTAACTAACCACTTTAAAAAAAAAAAATAAAAAGCGAAATTAAAAATATGTGCGTGTTGCCTTGAAGGCTATCGCAAATTTCATAAAGCTTGCGTACAGCGTTCTAGTTTTCATCTTCTGTATTTTTAAAATGTTTTCATTTGGGGAAACCTGAATCAACAAATATTTACATACATCGAAAACTATATGCCCTACTAAAAGCCACAAACATTTAAAATTAAAATAGATAGCTATTTATGTGAATAAAAAAAAAATCAACAACTCCCACAGCTACATTCTCACCTGGCTCAACTGTCACATTTGCGCAAACCCTCGTCACTGTGCTCCAACGTGGCGCAGAAAAGTCACATTAGCATATACCCAAGGCGCGTGACCTCAATGTGTAAGGAAATTTCCTTCGGCATTGCTGTTGTCAGAACGGCTTGTCGATAAATCAAAATTAGTTAAAAATAACTCATACGCCATGGATGTCCCAAAACGGCAACAGCAGTTCTTAATTTCTGCTAGTTGTATGTGTGTATATGCGTGTGGTAGAAATAAAAAAGCATTGATTTCGCAATCATGCAGTGGAGTATAATTTCAACGAATAACTTAAGTAAAAAATCAATAAAATACAAGCACTATCATACGTATGTACTTATTGTATTTGGTCTTATTCTCCCACCAACACGTGCATAAGTAAACTCTCTGCAGGCATTCAAATACATAAAAGACGCAAAACCGCAAGCTTATTTATAACAATAAGTATGTACTCCTACTCCTGAACAAATAAATAAAAGCACGCACACTTGACTACAAAATAGCTTCGGTGAGCTTTGTGTGTGTGAAAAGACAGTTGGCTTTTATGACAAAGCAGCAATCATTCCTAACGCATCATCCATCGTTATCGCAGCTGTAGTGCTTCAATTGGTTTTTATGACAAATCAAAAAAGCCTTTCAAATAAAATTGTTGATAGAAATAAAGAAGTGTTGAACAAATGCCGATGTAAGTAAGTATGTTGCCAATGATGATCGAAATTTAAGCGAAAGAAACAAGTGATACATACATGTGTATGTATGTACATAGATATATTTACATATTCTTATTTAATTTTGTATGTGACTACAACTAAAATCGTTCAACCTTTTGTTCGGTAGCAGTATTGGCGCTGTGTTATAACTTGTTTTGGGCCACATGTTTTAAGACGGCTTCTTGGCACACATGTTTAGATATACATACATACATGTGCAGATAAGTATGTATGTACTTATGAACGCTGAGTATAAACTCACATCTCATAAGGTCTTAGAAAGGTATGGAAACTTACGTATTCGTATAGTTACATATTTCTTCGTGTACATATATTAGGCCTAAATGATAGATAGTTTTTCGCCATAAAAATAACCTCTGAAAAAAATTCCTCTTAGAGTTCTTATTGCCATAGATATCTTCTGATATAAAAAAGAAACGAAAACGATATAAGTACTATATTGTGGTGATTTTCCTAAGCTTCTAAATTAGTTTGGTATTCGCTGCAATCTGAAGAAAATGTATTATAAGTCATAACAAACACTAACAAACACATGATTTTTGAAACTTTTTAGGGTTACTATTAATATTGTTTGCGGCGCACAATGCTGGCGAGCGGGCAAAAATCAAAAATTTTGTTGTCGCAAATATAAGCGTAATTGGTGTTGTTGGGAAGGCAATTTATCCATTATCAAGGCCCCGATCCCAAATTTTGTATAAAATGAATAATACACAGACAAAAGGCCCTTGAAATTGACGCACTTTGAACTAAATATTTTATTCAGAGCCACATCAGTTTAAGGCTTTACACGGAAAAATTGTCAAAAATACAACTTATGAGATATTAAGACAAATTTTAAGTTTTCTTTTAAAATTGTTTAAGATAACTGCTCAAAATTAATTGGTTAAAAAAATTTTAATTCCGTTGTTAGGCTCGCTATATTTTAAATGCAAATTTATTTTGTTGAAAATAAAAATATCACTAAAGTTTAAAGGAGTAAATCTAAAAATCATGTTTTTTTTATAAATCGAAAGTATGGTCTTTTATCTGTTGAAAAAGAAAATAAAAATGGGTCACTTTTTTGAACTTTGCGAAATAGAGCGGGTTTGGCATTTTTTCATTTTTTGTTAATGCCATCATATCTGCATCTTTCGTTCGATTCTCAAAAATGAGAAGGCACTTGAAATACCTTGTACTTTAAATGTGTAATAAAGGTATAATTTGTTGAAAAGAAAAGAAAATTATTTAATGAGTTAGATGTGAGATTAAAAGATGGGTATCTATCGAAATGGGGTTTGAAAGGGTTTATTTCTTAACTACATGTAGGAGGGTTGCCACCTGTTTAAGAAAACATTTTATGTTTTTTTTTAACATTTAAATTTATGGAATTAAGTGACTGAAATATTTATATCTGGGAGTCAGACTAAAGAGGTTTAAGGTCATAGCTTGCAAATATTTTGAAGAGTGTCGCCACCTGTTTTCCAAATCAAATTTAATTAAATTATACAACATTTTTATATATACAATATTAAGATACTTATATCAAACGAAATGGTTACGGCATTATGGCATAGTATGTAAATTTGCCAATTTGCCAATGAGTGATATGCTTTCTTTCCCCTTTCATATTGGTTTATTCTTCACTTATTTTTTTTGCTAAGTGTTTTAATTTTGTTCTTTGTACTCAAATCCATTCACTCCATTGAACTGATTTGTTTAAAGGGGTGGACACCCTTATACGTGTAGTTTAGAAGTAAAGTATTTTCAAAACCATGTCGACTGATACCCATATGGTAATATCTAATTCATTTAACTTATTAAATAATTTGAATTCAGTTTATAAACAAGTGGCAACCCTTTTCAAAAAAATAAAAATTTACTGCACATCTGCAGCCTAGTCCCTGTAAACTGACACCTCACTTTTGAAAATGTAATTAACAATATGCATACCTATGTTTATGAAACAAGAATCCAAATTTTGAAATTCAAACTGCATTTACAGAGAGTTTGAAAAGTATCAAGAAACAAAATTTTTGAATTCAGCGTCCTCAAGTTTACGAGGAAACCACTTTTCATTTGAATCCATCCAAAATTGTATAATTATAGAGCCACAGCACTGTTGATGAAGATTTTTCGTCCAACTTTATTTATATTTTTAATTTTTTGACTTACTTTAAAAAGCCATTCCGTTAAAAATTAAGAATAATTGAGATATCTTTTGAATCATTACATAAAAGATAGTTGAGTCGATATTATTTATAATAAAAAAAAAAATATAAAAAAAATTACGATTAAATTTTACAGAAAAAAATAAAAGTTAAATTTTAACGATTGTTTTTGATCAAAAAATAAATAAAAAAGTGCCGATCCTGCAAGGATGGAAAAATAAAATTCCTGTTATTAATTAGTTATTTTCGGTCCCTGCTTAAAAATCAATATAAAATTACCCACCAAATGAAAAATATTCCACTTATATATTCGTTTTTACATATATGTAATACTCCCCATTTTGGTACACTTCTTGTAGACAATGATATTTTATTTATATGTGTTTATTTGTATACTATACTTATGTATTAAGTAAAATTTTTTTCTATACTTTTTCAGATTTTCGGCGACCAAGTCAATAAATAAAAAAGGTAAAAACATTATTTAATTTAATATCTATGTATGTATGTCTACTAAAAAAAAAATCAATATACTTATTTGTATAATTGAATTAATTAAAAAATGAAGGGAGGTTTCTACTGGCCGTAGATCTTCCACACTGAAAATATCTTAACGAGGAGAGCAATCTCATCCCTCTTTCACTTGATACAAATTTTTTTTTTTTTTTTTAAATTTGGATAAGCCGTTTGTGTATTATTAGGAAAGAACTTTTAGTTCGGTCTTAAAACATATTTGGCCAAGTTCAACTGTGATTACTGGACTAAAAATATAAAAATCTTGATTTTTCAGTTATTGTTGGAATTTTTTTCAAAAAGTTCGAAAAATAAAAGTAATCCAGGATTCTTGTCCAGGAGGTCCTGCGACGAAAAGAAACATTCATAACTGTTTTCTACGACAATATTTTGCCCCCAACTTTTATAACATCGAAAAAAAATAACTGAGTTTTTAAGAAAGGGACGAAAATTTTTAATCAGCTATAACATGGGAACTAAATATAAGTCACATGACTTTGAAATTTGGTGTGAAGATATATGGTATGAGTTTCCAACAGATGGCGCTGGAGTCGAGATTTTTAGGAAATCTGTCTTTATCGTACGACATGGATTAACTGGTATTAACTGTATGATAAAAACTGCTGCTGTAAAACATGAACTTAAACATAGATAGCTAGTTAGACGAATTGGAAAGAACGCGGTAAGAATATCAAGGACACTGTTTGAAGGGGAAAACACTTTCGCCCTGTAGAACCGTTAGATTATAGTAAAATATTTCGAATGCTTGGCAAACCCTGAAGTACTTGCAGATATATCAGAGGTGGAAATAACAGCTCATAGCATCAAAAGAGATTAGTACATATGCCCTATGGTATCTCAGCGCCATTATCCTTTTCCTATGAGTGCAGAAGGACTCTGCATTCGCTTAAACCGAAACTAATAATAATAAAGCCTGTTCATTCACAAAAATATCAAGCTACTACTAACAAAGAAATTCGATGGGTAAACAAAGTTCTGAATGGTGTAGTAAAAATGCGCAATGATTTTTTCGTAGGAAATATGAGCCGGAAAGAATGTTACTCATACGCCATGTATGATGAGCATGTATGGTGTAATTGAACCTGGAAAGCTCAAAAATTTAGCTTTTGTGTTTATAAGCTTACTTTAGGACTTAATTACCCGTAAATAGTTTTTAGATCTGGTATATGAGCTGAATAATTTTCTTACCTGCATGACTAATAAGGTTGCAGGTTAAAAGCTCATTTCAAGCTATTGGCATTGTTATTGTCATTTCAAAGCTCAAGACTTAAGCCGACCATTACATTTAATATGTTTTGTTATTTAAATAAAAATCACTGAACCTTTGATTATCAGCCACTAAATATATTTTTATCGATACAATGTCAATACATATTCCATGCTAGTTACCTCAATCAACCGAGTCTCTTCCTAAGCTGTACATATACTTAAACGCCTTTCTACTATATCAGTATCAGCGTATCGATGGTGTCAAGCGCCAACTGCCGCAGACGATTTGCCAGTTTACTTGCTGGTAAAAATCGGCCAGCTATGTTAGCGTGTTTACCATATAAGGATAATGTCGATGTCGACAACATTACCGCATTACCGCATTACCATAATACACACGTTCATACATTTGTATGACTCTATATATGTAAAATCAACCAACGTACAATTACCAATTTGTATACATACATATTTATGTGGCTATTTGAGCGCACGCATGTTAGATACGTTCCATACATACGTGCATATGTAAGTACGTATGTAGTATGTTGAGGTGTACATATGTATGCTTTGCTTGCTTTTAGTCGTGGTATGTGTGTGCCGCGCACATTGTGTACTCATATGCAAATTTATGAGGCAATTGCCCTCCGACTATGTACTTGCCAGCCTTTGCAGTTGTTTTCAAACCCAAAAACATGTTATTATACGCACGCTATTACAAGTTTGCTTTCATACTTAAGTGCGTGTGTGTGTGTGTGCAGGTGTTTGTGAAACGAGCGCTTGTACATATTTATGTATTTAGTTGTTAGCCGCAGCCGTTGCGTAGGGCAAATAAAAACAAAGCGGCATTCGAGCAAGTGCGTGTCTATGCACTTAATGCAAAACACACATATATATATATGTACATATGTATTTGAGTATGGTATGTGAACAAACACATATGTAAATGGATCTGTTTGGAAGGCGTGATAGAATTTTTTGTCTGTCTAAAACAGGCAAGCCGGATATTTGTTTCCAAAATACAAAAAATAACAGTAATTGTGCCATAAAGAAATTTACTTAGATACACTTTTTGTGAGGGAATATTATATTTGTTTTTTTGTTAGTATGTGTGTAATACTATAAACACATAAATAAGTATATCCACGCATCACGTCTCTATGAATTTACCCAGAGACAATATATGCTTCGTTGCAGATACACATACAAAAATAGCTATTATCAATAATATTCATCTGTTTACCTACTTTGTATTCAAGCTGCGTGTAAGGAAACAATTGCAAACCGTAAGGAATTATTATGTGAAGGCAAAGATTAAATGAAATACTCCAAGCATTACATAACACAATAAAAAAGATTTACAATCGCAATCGAAATAGGAAACTCAAAAAATCGCCAAATTATCTAAATAGTCACTTTTTGTCAAACCTATTTAAGAATTAGTATGCAAAATCACATCTGAACTAAAATCAAGCTTTTGTTTTGTCTCCATGACAAAAAAATTTAGTAGGCATTTTAAATTCTTTAGCTACATAAAGATAGGAGACCGTGCCAAGAAGATTTCGTTCTTCCATACGGGAACACATGTCCCCATCTTGAAGCACACTGTTATGTTAAATGAAAAGTTCTGAGTGTCAATAACGAAAATTTCTAGGCTATAGATATAAGCCTCGGAAGCTCTTCAAAGCTGGCGGAAAAATTCAGTTCAAGGTACTAAAACCGTTGTCTCATAGAGTTTTTGTTCATGCATACACGTGTAGAGCAAGTGCAGGTGTATGTGGACTCGCCACCAAACTACGAGTAACAACTCCGATGAGCAGATGACCCACGTGGTTTCAGGCCGAAGTTTTACAAATTCTAACCTGCGCCTAATTAAATCTTGACGACGCACATCGTACGATTTGGCAGTGTCGATGAGCGAAATCGTAAATCTCTCGATATAGATAATTTAAAAATCTTGAAAAATATGAATTTGAAAGCTGACATAATGGCCTGTAAGAAAAAAACGGTGCCATTATATAATCATTGTATTCAATCCCCAAAGAATTTCAATTATAGATGAACTTTCAAAAAAAAAAAAAAATTATATTTTGCCGCAAACAATTTTGGTTTTTGTTTTTTGAACTTTTCTTGCAGATTTTTAACCGAGAAATTCAAATTCGTTGTCAAATTTTGAATAAACAATCGTTTCTTTAATTGCAAAGTTGCATCTAAATGTAATAAAGTGCTAGCAATCGCGTTAATTTTTGATATTTTTTTTTTACTATATTTCGCATTTTCCTATAAAAAAAAATTTTCGAATATATTTTGTATGGAAGAAAACGCTTAAAACAAAAATTGCCAAAAATCAACGCAATTTTGTTGCAACTTAAACTTTCCCTTTAAAAAAATCTGATTAAAAGGTTGAAAACTTAGATGCAACTTCACAATCTAAAAAATAAGCATTTCCAGATTTCTTAAGGCAGTGTCACACGATTGCGCATTTATCCTAAATTTGGTGTAGGTCGTATCCCAATCGTGTGAATGCACAAATATTTTTGTTTTTATCCCAATCCCGAAAAACAATTTGTTAAAAATTTGTCAATAGAAGTTTGCTGTGTTGTATATCTACAAAAAAAGATTTCAATTAAAAGTTTTTTATCTTGTACCAATAGCCCAATATAAAAAATTTAGAAATCTGAAAAAAATGTACCAATCGTGTGACACTGCCAACTTTTGGCAATAAATTTTAATTCGGTTGACAAGAAAAGTCCATACAGCCAAAAACCTAAATTTATTGTTGGAGTTGGCTAGCAAAGTATTGATTTTTTCTAGAATGTTTATTTTTCAACAAAATTGTTTTGAGGTTTTATATAATGATTATACATATATTGGCAATATTTTCCCTTGTAGGCCATTATGCCAGCTTTTGAACCCATATTTTTGTTTTATTCCTCTCGAGAATTTTACGATTTTGTCCATCGACACTCCCAAATCGTACACGGTGCGACGGTTTGACGGCGACTGCCTTTCTGGTTATCTTTTAGTTAACCAAGCAGCCATCAGGGCCATCTCAAACAGAATGATGAAATACAAACTTGTTAAAGACTGCTGTAACACGCTTCAAATTCTGGCCGAAAAAATGCAGTAACTCTTTGCTGGCTGCCGAGTCACTGGCGAGTCGCTGACGAGTTGGCGCGGCAAGGATCCTTAACCGCGTTCATAGGAATGGAACGATTGCGCTATGCGGCAGCCTGACCACATGCTCCCCTATGTCCCGATGGTTGAAAATTCTAAAAAAAACAATGTTTCTGTGCATATGTATGTATATTAGACTGCATCACCAAAAAAAGTTGCGGTTTTTCCGCCGGGATTACTAAATTTATTATATTTTAAGACGTCCACCAAAATATTTCGTAAAAATATTAAGATCTATGTGAGCTGGACCGATTTGAAAATACCTCCAAAAATGAAGTATTTTATGAATAAAAATAGTTTCTTAAAGAACATTTTTTAACAAGTCCCCTCAGAAGACAAATTGGAATAAGCTTAAAAAATCTGCATAAAAATATTTAAAAATCTTTTCAATGGAATCGTAAGAATGAGATTTTTGATGCTGTTTTTTTACTTTTTACAAAGATTGATTTACGAAAAACTTGAATAACTGGACCAAAAATGTTCTGATTTAGACTTATGGGATCTCAGTAGAAAGGTATTTTCGCACCGTTTCGCGTCATTCGTGTCCCATCTTTTTTTTCGAATACCAAAGATCTTAATTCAACTTTGAATGAGGTTCGCTTCTCCTACCTTTCTCTTCCATCCTTTGAATAAGTTTATTAGCAAATAAATGAAAAGGGTGGGAAAATACCTTTCCAATGACACCTCTTAAGTCTAAATCGGAAGAGTTTAGGTTCAGTTATTCAAGTTCTTCTTATACCAATCTTTGAAAAATGCTAAAAACAGCATCATCATACGATTCCGTTAACATTTTTTTAAATTTTTTTTTTAAATATTTTTATGCAAATATTTTAAGCCTAAGCCGTTTTGTCATTTGAGGGGATTTTTTCCAAAGAAATCTTTAAGAAACAATTTTTATTCATAAAAAAACCATTTTTGGAGGTATTTTCAAATCGGTCCAGCTCACTTAAGTCTTAATATTTTTCCGAAATATTTTGGTGGACGTCTTAAAATATAGTAGATTTTATAATTCCAATGGGAAAATAGTAGCGATTTTTTTTTGTATGGGGAGTGATGCAGTCGTATGTATATACACACGTAGTTACGATTTGGAAAGAGAGATCTGATCATCAAAATAGTTCAATTTGAGCCCCCTTCTGACTTACTCATCAGCAGCCTTATTCGCATGGTTTTTTGCGCTGATCAGATATTCAAAGCATCATTCGACCCAAACGTTCACCTCTTCACGCGCTCGGAAAATATTGGACCAAATGAAAAAATATTTTTCCCAAAAAATACCTTCTAAGCGCACTACTAATTCCATTTTTTACTGGGATAACTTCAGCTTGAATCGCTTAGAGTATATATGTGTATGATTTTTCAGTTCCATATACATATTTATGTATGAAAGTTCCATCAAAAGACATGTACCACATGAACAATTCCAAGTCACCAAAAACAAAAAAAAATCAAAAAAGAGATCAATCTCGGAGAGATGGAGTTTTCCCTGTGAATACATATGTTTATTGTCTATTGTAAATATATATAAATTGTTTCCTTTTTCGGAGTTCCCTGTACTACAAAGGTTTAATATTTTGCTCTATGTTACTTTTTTATGACTTCTATGTAGTCTCACCAAAGTTTTTATGCCAGCACTAGCAATCATTATCAATTTATTGCACACGCGAGTGCTACTATTTACTATGAAAGAGCTATGCTAACTCGGAAGTACGATGAACTTTTTTGCAAGTACATATATTTGTACGTCTACAGGTAGGTACGCAAGCAAATGTACTTATGTATATGTATAGGTGTAACGAGAGATGTATGTAGATACATACATACCCTGTAGTGAAACGAACTAGTGTCGAAGTTCGACAAATGGAATGTAGTTCGCCGTACATCTATTCTTCTATAGATTTTAATTGTTATAAAAAAATTTTCCAAAATTAAAAATTTTTTGTTTTGGGTCTTTTGGAAAGTTTTGGGTATGCCATTTCATCGATCATTTAATTTTTGTATAATAGAGCGCAATTTTCAGGCAGCAAAGAGTTCGCGTTTATTTTTAATTTACATATTTTTCGAGCATTTCACTCTTTGTCTCGCGTAGTTTATATTCTAATTAAATATATTATTATATTCAGCATACTAAAAATTCATGATCTATAAAACTGCACACCCAAATTTTTTCTAAAAACTCAAAGCAAACAATTTTTAATTTTGGTGCAATTTTTTATAACATTTAAAATCTTTCTTATGATTTTTTTTTTCGTTTGATCTATAAAACTGCATACCCAAATTAATTTTTTTTTTTTGATTTTTTATCGTTTGGGGGGAACCATACAATTGTTTTCTACAAGTCTTAATTATGTAAAATATATTAACTGTAACTACTACTGTTTCTGCTTTCGGCTCTAAAGTATTCAATGTGTATAAGCAAATACAAATTCTAAAATCGGGCTCAACTGGTCACCTGAAAGTTTTACGACTTCGTTAAAATAAAAATTAAAATAACATTGAGTGAAAATGAAGGCTTTAGTGAATTGTGATCAGTAAATACTAGTTTTGAACCACTGTGCAACCGTACATGCTGTAACTGGCTAGATGGCAGAAGGTACTTAGACGTTAAAGTGCTAATAAAATCTTTTTCTTTGTATTACCAAACTACGAAAAAGCATCTGTGAATTACAGAATAAAAGCGTATTTGAACTAAAAAACCGCCAATTTTTTTTTTTATTTAAAGTAAATAATACCCATGCTGCCTCCATTTTTCGATAGTTCCGAACTAGTTCTAAATGCGACAGATGGGATCTAGTTCGTTCTACATCCCTTTTCCTATAGCTCCGAACCAGCTCTAAATTCGTCACCTTCGACATAGATTTCCAATAAAATGTGTTTTTATTCTGTGGTACTTTTCACATTTCTGTGACTATTTTGGACTTAGCAAATTTGCTTATCGCCGAAGGGAAATGGTTTAAAATAAAATAGGTAGTTCGATCTTTTAGAACCCGATGTATATTTAATGGTTCTTGCTTATTTCATCAAAATATAATTTTTGAGAAAAAATGAACTTCCTAACTTTTCACCCTTAGCTAGCGATAGGTAGTTTTAAAAAACTAAAATAAAATATTTACTTTCCACATTTACGTACCACATTACGTTGCTTTTGAACTGATGGGGATCTTAGTATATAATATCTGGTTCTTATATGGCGATAAAGATCTAGTACGGATCTAGAACTTTCATTCACTAGTTCGGGATTTTCCTGCAGGGTTTACACATTCATATATATAAATATAGTATGCCAAAGTAAGCGTCACGGAACGAAGTTGGCTCGTCTATTCCTTTGACGCATAAAAAATAAGAATACTAAGCCCTTGTCAGACTGTACTCCTGTATCTGTGTCTTGCATTCCATTCCCCTTTACTTCATTGTATGTGGTTGTATCCGTTATGTACCTATTAACCATATGTGTTTTCACGTTTGAGTTGCTACGTTTTAATAGCCTTATAAAAATTTTCACACACTGTTGCTTTAGTCGATTTCTCGCTCATTTCTCAGGCTTGTGGTATATAAAATTCCCTTTTATACACATTTTCCTTGTACACTGTGCGGCAGTAAAATGTAGACGATATAGTAAAATTATATGCCCGTATAGGCAGTACTTCACTTTTGCATCGGAAAAAAATCAGTCTGAGCTTACAAAATATGTTTGTCATTTCGGATTGTAAATAGAATTCAATATTGATTTTTTTTACTCTTTCTTCTTATTATATCCTATTGTAACACTAATATTTTGTCGCTGTGTGTGTGCAGGTGGTTTTTTCTCATTTTCATTTACACACTTTCCATGGAAGTAAAACATCCTTTTCCTGTTATTTTGTGGCTATACAAACGCATCACTTGCAGTCGTTTACACATTAACGGGTTAATGACTCGGAAGTTCTTGCCCGACTTACAGCGAATATCTTTGCGTGACACACCCATACGGTAGAGTGTGAATATGGACGTAGGTACATATGTGTGTTAAAGTAAACACATACATACATACATACATATGTAAGGCGTACTTACTCACACACATGCACTTGTGTATTTAAAAGCAAAATTTTACTTAAAGCTTCTTTGGTTTAATTTTCCTTCAAACGGTTATGCTTGCAATGGTACGTACGTCCATACGAAATTATATTCACATACGTACATATGTATGTGGATGCCATATATGTATGTATGTATGTATGTATATACATACGAATGTGTTCTTGCGACGCCGCTATCTGTTGGTGGTGTAAATGCGTCGCTTAATCCGCCTTTCGTACATAAATCTTGATTTTCTTCTCACTTCATTTTCACTTTGGTTGGCACAGTTTCAACAGTTTAAAGGCTTTCAGCAAAAAAAAAAACAAAAAACAACACGTGCGACCAGACAAATGTCCTGCTGTGCCAGCAGTCCGGCGCTACAGGCAACGCTTGTCGGCTCTGGTCTATCGAATGCGTTGATATGTATTTGGCATTAATTCTTATCGACACATTTATCAATTTTATGTTCGTTTTGGGTATATTTTTTTTTGTTCACTTTTGCCTTTCGGCCCTTTGCCGTATTTCGTATTTGTATTTTGCTTTTATGGCTAATTTTTAATTTGTTGCTTTCTTTTATTGTAGGCCTAAATTGGTATTTGTACATACATACATATGTGTGCGTGTGTGTGTGTTTGTGCGTGTTTTGCAGCGTCAGCTATATCCATAATTTATGTCACTTTGTGGTCGACCATGATGAATTGGCAATTCAACTGGTTGCTACGCATTGTTGTTATCTATTCTGTGTGGTAGGAGCGGATGTGTTTCGCATAGATACAATTGTTATTTATTTTTTTGCTCGTAGGTACGTGGCGTATGAGTAACATATTTTTATATATAAATACACATTTGGGACAATAGCGTCAAGTGCCCTCGCTTGAAGTGTTAAGTCGCTCATAAATACTCACCGCATGAATTGGACATTGATATACATTCTTAAGGGGAATAATTTGAGATATTTCTAGTTAATGCAAGCAAATATTAAATAAAGTGAAATATTTAATAAAATAGTCTGAAACAAAGTTTTATATTTAAAATGTTTCCTTTTTATTAAAATATTTCTTCAAATTTACTTTATTCAACAGCGTTATAATAAACCAGAGTTCGAAAATAAATGAAATGAATCGTATTTTTTTGTTTCGTTTCACTCATAACAAAGAGCAAAACACAACCGAAACTCAATCAAATAAAACTCTAGTTGTATTGGGTATTGTTCTGCTTTTGTGCGCGAGTGCAAACGAAACAAAAGCATAAAGTGTGCAGCTGGGTGAGGCAAAATTCGCAAGAATGATTCCCAAACGTTTGCTGGATATCATACTTACAAAGAACGAAATCGAAAAGCCGGTTAATTTGGGAAAAACCCCTATGTAGGTACTTAAATGTACAATATATGAATGCGCGTATATGTACATACATATGAAAACTTAGTAATTGGTAATATGTACTATAGAAAACCATGTGGATACTGTTGAAAAATATTACAAATTCATATTAGGGCTTGACTTTTCTGCTTTATCTTCCTATTAGGATATCGTATTTTAATTATCTCTTAAAATAACAACAACATTTTATTATCAAAGTAGATGATAAACATTAAAAACCATTCCTGAAAACAAAAAAAAAACTTTTTAATAACAAAAAATAAAAATTATATAATTTGTTTTTGCAATTACTCTCATTGTTGCGTTTGGTATACCTACATACATATACAGGGCATAGCAGGTATATGCTCTTCATGTGTAAGAAAACGATCTATCGCTGCTCGTCAAGGAGCGAAACATAAATCATTTTGTTTGCACTCTTTTCTTTGTAAAGGTACTGGTTTCGGTTTTGGTCATGTCGGAATCTTTGGCTCCAGGCTACATAGAACAAGGTGTATTATGGAGATTAGTAAACCTTTTGGTAGTTGTATGATCCCACACAGACTCTTTCTCAATGAAAACTACTAACACTTGTTATTACAATGAGCGTTAGAAGTAATTCCTTAAAACTAAAAATTCATTCTTTCTAGTAGAGTTGTGAGACTTTCGGTTCTTTTAGCTCCCTGCATGTAAAAGAATGAGACTGCCATTTCGCAGCTAGAATAACGATTCGATTTAAATCTGTCACTTTGGTATATAATTAATGAATTTCAGCTATTTTAAAATTGTATTAGCCTCGTAAAAGAGACGAAATTAAAACTTTTGCCAAATGTGCAACTCAATTAGATACAAATAAAAAATTAAAACCACAACTTTGCAAATACATCGCACTCCGCCAGCCAAAATCAAATAAAAACCCCGCTGTTCAACCAAGTAAATATGTGAAACGGCAAGCCGACAATGCGTTGAACGCATGCAGGAATTAGTTGGCCACAATTTCGGCACTGATTATATATGTACGTATGCACATATACATATACATATACACTCATTCACATCGGTGTACTGGCAAATTTCCCGATACACGCAGTATGCTTCCTTTTCTAAGCTGTTGGCAATAAAACGCCAGCATATGCATGTAATTAGGTTTATGCGCGTGTGTGTGTGTGTATGTGTGTCGGTGCGAGCTAATTTAATTTTTATGAGCCTACAAAATGTAAGAAAATATGTACATAGGCATCCGTAGGCAGCGAAGGAAAGAGCTTCATTTTTTTAACTGTGTTTACGAAAGCAAAAAACTTCGTGACACTGGGATGTTGTTGTTGTGGTTTCAGCACTTTTTGATGCCTGTCAAATTCAATGACCCTGCAGCAGCAAAGCACAGACTGTTAGTTATCTAAGCATCTGGTGGTTTATGTTTTGTGTCGCCACCACATGTTTGTGGTCTTTGTTTTGTTTTTTTTTTTTTGCAGAAAGAAAACCACTGAGGTGGAAAATCAAATTTGCTTTACCGCCATTATTTTTGTGTTTTTTTTTGAGTTTTTTGTTTTGAGTTTGTGGTAGACAAAAAATAATTTAGATGCTCACATACATGGAATAAAAGCTGTAGTGCTTTTTTGGCTTCTATATGGATACAATACTTTCAAATATATCTGCATACATACATATATACTTAAATAAAAATGAACATACTTATGTATGTCATGTCGTATGCGTAACCTTTCCTATTTATTAGGCATCAACAAACATAAGTACATCCTTTTTGTTTTAATTGTATTAAGCAGATCTTGTAGTTTTTTTGCTGTCCAGTACTCACGCATTCCTTTTTTCAAAAGCATATCCCCTCTCTCTTTGTCACTTTTACATTTGTTAAATTGCTTATTTATTATGCAGTGGCACTTGGTTCATTAAAATGGAAATAAAATTAACAAATGCTGGCATGCGCCTTTTTTACATACAAACATATGTACATATGTATGTATGTAAATAACTATGTACATACATTAGACCATACCACCTTATTTTTTATTTTCGAATTTTTCGAATTTTATTTTTTTTTTTGGAATGCAGTTTTATAGCCCATTCAGTTTTAGTACAGTAAATAAATTATATTTAACAAAAATGTCGAATGAAATTTAGAAGTTGAACTTCAGCATGTTTATAATTTGCCTCTCAGAGCACCTAGAGCGCTCTGCCACCTTTCAAATCAATTACTTTGGATAGCACAACAACGTATTTATTTGTCGAGTGATGTAAAATTGTGAGAGGAATGCACAGCTGTAAGAAAATAATAAAAAACGCATTTTTTAAATTGAGGGGTTAACATTTCTTTCGTTATTTAAACAGTGAAATTGTCGTTCTCGTCTCAAAATCTATAGGAGTAGTATAATAAAACATCCAAAAAATTTTTTTTTAAGAAATCTGTTGGTTGTGGCATGTTTTTTGGAAAACACAATTTTTGACCAATTTTTTTAAGATCAGGGAGTAACTACACCTCAATAGCAAATTTTTTCCATATACGGGAATTATATTAGCCCTCAAAAACCATTTTGTTTGATATCAAAATATTGCTTCTATGGAAAACGCTACAATTAATTCATATAGTGCGTGTGAGGGCGACGGAGGAATGACAAAAAACTACTCAGATTTCCTAAGCCTTAACTCCTACGTCGATGCTAATATAGTCGAAGATATAACATATAAATTTTGAACCCGACTTCAATCGGATGATATCCTCGACTTAAGTAGCATCGATTTTGGGTATTAAATGAAAAAAAAAATAAAATTTTTAATTTTTTGAGTCCATAGTGGCATCTGGCCTTTGACCCCTTTCCGTCGCGCCATAACCGACCCCGATCAAGAAAAAAATTTATATGTGATTTCTTAAACTATTTTAATATCGATTTTGAGTATTAGATGAAAAAACAAATTGTTTTAATTTTTAGAATCTCTATAGAAGAACCTTAACCGTCTTCAACCGGGACCAAAATTAATATGTGATATATGCGATCGTCGTATTACCGATTGAGGGGGTGTGACTGAAAAATATCATTCATTTGATTTTTTTAAGGACCACCCTAATGTACATATGTGTTTTTCAAAGCCATAATGCGTCTGCTCTCATATAATCCTCGTTGTGTCACATCAAATTTCGTTTTGCTTAACATTTTCTGTGGGCTTTTCTTTTACGCTTCATTGAAAAGTCAATCGGGCCGATACGCATGCACGTACAAGTGTATTTTATTGCGGTTGACTATAAAAATAAATTTCTTTTTTTATTCATTTATCGAATTCGTTTGCTACTAACCCAGCTGTGTCTGTTCTTTTTATTTATTTGATTTGATTATTGACATTGCGATAAATTTGATTTTTATGAAATTGAAATTGTGGTTACATATGTAAGTATGTATATGCAGCTTAAAGACATATGCAAATAATTTTAATAAAAACACTGAATTTCATAAAGTTAGTCTACTCGATTTTTCTTTTTTTTTTTGAAAAAGCTAATATTTTATTGCAACAATTTTTTTATACATATGTATGTTATTTGTAGGAGAACGCATCGAAAGCTAACCCCCGCCGTGGAGTGGAACTTCAATGCGAACTAAAACTCTTTGTCTGTCTGTATTTCGTCCGAAGGCGGTTTCGAACACTAAGCTCTATCGTACGTTCGCGTCTTAGGGCAGTTCGTCGTAAGTTTACAAACAGATCATGTCTGATTCTTGTCGCTTGCTCTTAGGAATTTTCTGGAATTTTTTTCTTGGTTATCTTGATTTTATATGTTGATAGTAGATGAGTGAAAATGGTCAAATTTGCTATTTTCTATTATCAATGCATCGTTTGAAGCTGGACTGAGTTGACCTTGGAGCGAGGAATGCATGTATAAGTGTAGAAAATTCTGCGAGTGTGACGGAATATGTTTTGCGATACGAAAAAGAGAAGACAAGATAAGTCCGACTCTGATAGTTTTTGATGCGAAATCTATCCTGGACTTCTTCATCATTTTTTGAGGGTTCTCCTTCTTGGATATTAAAAATTCGAAGTATAGGAAAACACTCTCTAATAAAAAAAATAAAAAAATTCGGGTAATAATGAATTGTGACCCAGTTACATACGCAAACAGGTTAGGTCAAAAATTAAACAATAATTTGCTTTAATTTCATTATTCTTTTTGTCGGTAGGGTACACCACTTTTTCAAAAGCACCTCGAGAATAGTTCAGGATAATTTCGTGACTAGTTTCGATTTACGCCAAAATTATCCCGAGCTAGGACCAAAATCATTCTAAAGTAGCTCTGCACTTTTTTTGAGAAAATTTGAAATTAAGCCGAAATAATCTCCAACACGTCTTGAAATAGTCCTTTAATATTCCAAAAATGATCCCAAACTACTCTCGAAATTTCCCGAAATTTTCATGAAATAGGCCTGAAATAGTCCAAAAGAGGTCCTGAAATAGTCGCGAGTTATTCCAAAATGGTTTTGAAACAGTCCTGAAATGGTCCTAAAATTGTCCGGAACCAGTCGCGAAATGGTTCTGAATTAGAGCCCGAAATGAAACCTAAATAGTGCTTAACTAGTCTCAAACCGTTCACAACTATGCCTCAAGTGGAACTAGACTGGAAATGGTCTCGAACAACTCTAGAAACAGTCCTGAAATAGTCCTGAATAGGTCCCTAAATGGTCCCAAAATTATGCCGAACTAGTTCCCAAATGGCCCTAAACTTGTCGTTTACTGGTCCCTGAATGGTGCTGAAATAGCCCTGAACTATTCCACAAATATTCATTTGCACACACAAGAGGCAACTACAGATTTTCCGCTGCGTTACACAAGAAGCAGTTACAAATTTTCTGCTGGGTTAACGAAAATGTTACCCTTTACCGAGAGCTAAGCGCTAAGATATCAGTAAGCAGAACTAAGATTTTGTAGTAAAGCAAAACTTATACAGCCGACTGGTGACCACATTTGTTCAAGTAGAACACCAGCCGTCCAGTCAGAGAGAAATTCAGGTGTAAACATTTTCTCAGTGAACTTCAGGTATACTTTTATGAATACCAAAATATATGAATACTCACGAAAACAGCGCCCATATATAATTTATAGAAATAAATGCCCTTACTCGTAGTTCTATGCGGACAAGCTGGGCACAAGCCTTTGCTGACGGCAAACCTAAATATAGGAGAACCATAAGCCTCTTGAAACTCTTCGCCACCTGTGCCAAAAGTAACGTATAGTTGATTGCTTGTTGGTTGTCCATGAAAGACAGCACTAAAAAGTGACATTTTGGAATACCTTACGTAATGCATAAAAAGGTCACTTCCACACACAAAGCAAGGCTGCATATACTTGGTACAAATACGTGTGGCTTTGTTTCAGCTATCTATGTATGTAAATCTTAATTACCTACGCTGAAAATACCACTCGTGTATTTACTCGTATTTTCTACTCTAGTCATAAATAATATATAAATACAAACTAATTAAGTCGCTGCATGAAAGTGGCAAAGTGCTTGACACCGCGTTGTGGTTGCCACAGCGAATGTGGTATGGTATGGCATGGCATGGCATGGCATGGTTGTGAGCCATAAAATTGCTATATCACCAACAAACTAAATACATAAAACCAAAGAAAAACAAACCAGCTAACTGTACCTGCAGTATCCGCTAAGTACCTACACCTAAGTGGCATTTTGAGGGTAAAATATATATGTATAGATATACATATACACCGGGATGTACGAACATATATAGATATGTAGATATGTATGTATGTATACATACTTAGAAAAAGTGAGTTTATTTGTGGCCTTACTGGCACTTGGCATTTAATTCCGCTCCTTTGTCATCTCGCCGTCTACATTCATATACGAGCATGTATGTATGTATGTATGTACCACCACCACTTCAAAGCAATACACATTTTCGTAGCAACTTTTCTCAGTTCCTAAAAATAAATATTAAATGTCTCTACCCATCCTGCCTGTTGTAAATATTTAGTTCCTTTTTACTTTCGGTGGTTTTTGTTCTGCCTTTTCTCAACACTTTATCTCACTTGCTGTTTGTTTTTTCATTCATTATTATTTTTATTTTCTTGTTGTTGTTGTGTTAGCCATGCACAACTGCTGTAGTACACTTATTTATGTATTCATAAGCGTTTTTTGTTTTTTGCTCGCCGACTCTGCATTCCAATTTAAGTGCCACTCGCCATTGTCGCACAGCCACTTCATTTACAAATGTCCTTCCTACAGTGATGGTAAGCGGCGAGCAACGGAGGAAATGTGTGCGCACGTGTATGTGCGTGCATTTGTTGTGCGAAAAGTGTGGTTAACGCTACACGGAAGTATTGGTATTGTGCGCTAAAATTAAGCTGCATTTTTGGTTTAAACGGAATAAGAGGAAGAGTTTGTCGCTAACGATAATTCATGAAAAATGCTTCACGCTTTCAATGCTTAATTATTTATTATGTAAGATGGGCGCTTTAATACCTTAGATGTCACACATACACATATGTCTGTCCGACTGTCCGTCTGTCTAAACGTATAATAGCGTGAAAAAAATTGAGAACCCTCAATGGAATCTTGTACTTCTATACAAGGTAGCTTAGGAGACTTTAACATTTTTTTTTAGAATTTGAAAAAATAAAATCATGCCAAATTTGTGTACGACTATATGTACACATAAATAAGCATTCTCTCTCATTATTAAAATAGATCCTCTGATTTTTTTTTTGTGGCATTACAAATAAACTGAGCTGCTTCTTAATTTTTCGAAAATTTTCTATACTTTTAAAGACCTTTCGACATTTCACCGGGATTTTTTTTGATACGTTCAAATCTTTGCGGTGCGCTGTGGTATTCTTGACTTTCGGACACTTTCGCGAGATTTGAGGATTTGCCCGGTATCATTACCCTTTTTTTGTTTCACCCAGGACCTTTCGATTTTTTCGGAGAGTATAAGGGATTTTTCAGAATATCTTTCAAGCTTTTTCGATTTTTTTCGAAACTGTGAGGAATTTTTGATATTACATATTCTTGACATTCGGAATCTCACGTGAGATTTGAGAATTTTGACCGATGTGTGACCCTTTTTTTGTTTCACCCAGGACCCTTCGAAATTTTGCGGAGAGTTAAAAAAAATTTATAATATTTTTCAAGCCTTTTCGATTTTTTCTAACCTGTGGGGAATATAATAATTATGTTTTTTTCAGACATGTGGGATATTTTAATAAATTACCAGTTAAAAAAACACCTGAAAATTTTATTGTGCGGTTTCCACAGAACTTCCACACAGTGTTCAAATACAATTTACTACCATGAAAAAACCCCAGTTAACCAATTTTCGACTCTTATTTTGTGTGTACTGACTATACCTGTAGAATATACATTAGGGCCGTATTAAAAATATCAACATCATGGGGATCGCCTTTATTTTGTTCGGAGTACAAAAACGTCCACAAAATTTTAAAAATTAAACAAAAAATTTTGAATTGGAAAATTTATTTTTTTTTAATCGTGAAATTCAACAAAAATTTGGCTTTGGCCAGCTATAACTCAGCGAGTTTATGAATTTATAGGAATAAGTTTCAATAATATGACAAATTTATTAGATTTCACAAAGAACTGTTTACGAGTTTTTGCGATTTAAAAAAAATAAAATAAAATTTTTCAAACCTTGTTAGCGACTCCTAAAATTTTTTTTCTCGCGGATGTCTTTTTTTTGAGCACAGAATATTATGAAAACTGCGTATGTATTTTCTTATATCGCTTAAAAATCGCTCATACGCCATGGCCACCACAACCAAGTCAAAGCGAAGAAAACATTGGCGATTCATTTTTTTTTTTTTTTTCTGTGAATACGGTTGCCCATCGTTCACAATTTATACCTACAACCTGAAATTCACACAGCATTTAATTTTCATAGGAATTGAAGTAAAATTTACGGCGCACAAATATAGCATGAAACAACCATAGCGCCCGTCCGAAATCAAACTCAAAGTGACCTTCACTTACTAATAAATAAAATGCATAAAAAACTCACAAAAATAAAACCTCATCAAAACTGTGAAAAATTAGCAAAAAATAACTTTCAACTTAGCGCATAACTGCGGAGCGATTTTTTACAGATTCCCATGGGAAATTGGAAAAAATGCGCATATAAATAATTTCGCAATTCAATTACCAGCTGCCCAAAAGCGCAGCTGTATGAAAACCACACTTCTGACTGATTTGTTTCAGCGCGTTTTGTTTGGCTTGCGAAGTACAACTTTTCAGTGGAAGTACAAATATTTCACTGAAAGAAAAAAAAAAATAAAACAAATGTAAAAAACTGCTGACTTCCTAAAAAAAACAAAACGAATAACACGCCAGCGAAAGTTTAGTAGCAAAAATAAATATTTATATGTACATAAGTGGCATGTATGTATGTATGTACATGTTTCCATTTGCTTGCAAGCGCACATGTACGCATAGCACACAGAGCAAATTTTGTCTGCAAATAAAGTCTCATTTCATTGTGATTCACCGCAGAAGTTTTCGACATTTCGGCTATTGGAAAATATGTGCTGACTTTCGCAGCAATGTCGAAAGTGTGGCAAGCAATGTTACAGCAAATTTAGGTGGTGCTACTGATATAAACTTCCCGTTATTGGCTTTGTCGAACAATTTGGTGGTATCTGTTAGTTTCACGCTTTTACAATCGCATACCAGATTAGCTGTGGCGTTTGCTGGATGAATGTGAAATATTTTTCTACAAATTCTACAAATTGTACGCGAATGGTGGTGGCTAATGGCTAACAACTTTAGAGAGAGTGTTGAGAGCAAGGATAAGTCTTTAACTACATAGTTAATTTGTATTAACAGCAGATATTTTTCTTAGATAATATACAAAATTACGGATTTGGTAAGCCATTTATTCATTACTGAGTTATGAGAAAAAAATTTGTATGAGATCTTTATGAAGATACATATATGTTATACATATACAAGCCTACTAAATCAGTGTTAGTACTTTTTCAAGTATTTGAAATAAATTTGAATTTATGGGTACGCCTAATTTTTCACACAATGAATGTGGGCAGTAAAGTTATTCCGAAGTTCGAATGAACAATTGGCGTGCAATTGTTGAATGCCAGCTCCGGAAGGAATATTTTCTTTTATGAAAGATTGTTGCTCGCCTTATTTTGTTCTAGCTACCCAGTTATTGTGAAAATATTTTCTTATTAGTTTTTTACATACTGAATGGGAAAATGGGAACGCGTTACGCACATATTTACTTCTGAAATTTTTTGTAAGGTGGAATTATGCAGCATAAATATACATACATTTAAATATATGCATACATATCACGAATCATAGGCGCTAGCTGCACAGTGGTGCAAAACTAGCATTTAGTGTTCACAATTTGATTAGTAATAATTTTTTTAATGAATGCTAATAAGATTTGCAAGAGACTAGTTGAGCCCGATGTTTGAATTTTTGTTTGCTAGTATGAAATTTTTTGGAGTAAAAAGCAGAAAAATTAGCAATTTTGAAGAAAATCGATTCTCCTGTTCATTCAATAAATGTTAAATAACAAAAACTAGTTGAAAACAATTGTAGTGTTCCCTCAAAACGAAAAAAATCACAAGAAAAATTTTAAATGTTATAAAAAAATGAAAAATAAAGTTCAACAAAATTAATTTTTTTTTTTTTGAATTTTTACAAAAGTGTTAGGATTCATTGATTCTATACAATTTTTCACTAGTTATACGCATGGCAAAAAAAATTTGAGATTTTAACAGAGAGCTCAGTATTTTTATCAAAACGTGGGCTGCAAGCCCACAATTAAATAGTTTCATGCACTTTTTATTCTTTTGAAAATGTAAACGAAATAATCTGCCATTTAAGTTATAAAGGAAGTGTCAAAGCGCAATCGTATTACTTATATCTGTGCTCATTCATACATACATACTACTATGTATTTATATGTAGTTCGGCGTAGTGCCGTTTAATAATTTTCTTCTTCTTCTTTGCTGTTCTTCCTTAGTCGCACGCTGATGGCCAATTTAAATTCTCTTTGAACTAGTACTTATTTATTTACAAATATTAGCTAAACTTGGCGTGAGCCTTTGAAAAGCTCAGCTTTTCACCGCACTGTCACACACCCACGCACCCACGCACCCTCGCTCCCCCAACTAACACACTAACACATTTATGCAATTACTCTCAGCCACTTGCGTCAACTTAACTAGAACTTTGACATCATCACTTTGCGGTTGACTCACTGCTGTTGACTTAACGCTGGCAAACTTTCACTTTTCATTTTGTGCGCCACTTTACTCTACTCAGCCGACTTTTCTGCCACCACATAACGCGCATTTAATAGCAAGTACCCCAACGCACTCACTCACTCACTCACACAATCGCTCGTTTGCTGTGTTCGCTTAAGTACTACATACACACTTACATAACTACTTATAGAATCACCATAAAATCAATTCATTCATTCTCGGCATACTCGCGTGACGCCCTCACCACCTATTTATACATTCGGCTCTATTCTTTGTTGAAGTTGTTGGTGTTGTTGTTGGTACTACTGCCTGTACTGTCTAACGATGAACAAAAGTTCCAGCAGCGTCTCTTGTACTATTCATGTCGTACTCGTAGTTGCGTTTATATTCTCATAAACGCCACTTTTTTTTCGGTGCCTACAAAGTTTTCAAAGTAATTTTGAACATTTCATGGCAGATTGCATGGCTACTAAAGTGGAAAAAAGGACAACTTGTGATGTTTGCAAAAAAAAAATAAATAATAAGAATTTGTTGGCAGTTTTTTCTTTTATTGACAGTTGGTATTGGAAGTTCAAATTTTTGTTGTTGTAGCGTATGTTGCCCTGCTTTGTAGTGCTAATGGCATGTCATAGCCGCATACCCAGTGCAAAACCGCTGTTGAGTGGCAAAGGAGCACACACAACTACAATGCTGTGTGTATGAATTTGCACAAATTACAGCAATTCTTGTAGCTAAATCGAACTATTTGCAAATAAATAGGAATGACACAACACCATACATACCCTGCAGGGAGTGACGTTAGCTTATACCTAACTTTAGAGTCTGTTTACGCGAACATTATTGCTAACTATTAACTTGTATATTTTGTTCGAAGACAGCTAACTATTTTTTTGGGGGCGATGGCAATATAAAACTTCGAACTTCATTTTATTTGTCCTGAATTCGAAAAAGAATTTGTGAAGTGTACAAAATTTTTAAAAAACCAAACTTCTGATCGCGTTTGCGTGACTTCTGCACGACTTTACAATTCACTTTAAGTTGGTTTTGTTAAAGCTATTTAAAAGTGAGGTATTTATCGAAATCCCACCAAACAGCTAAAAGTAGATTATTTTTAACAATCGACAAATTTTCACTGCAGGGTATGTACACATATACTACATATATTTATTTGCAACTACATATAGATATACACATATTAGCGTGTATCAGCTTCCATAAAAAAAACTGTACTGTTTTTCCATCGGAAATATAAAATGTGTTATATTTTATGACTCCTACCAAAGTATTTTGGAAAAATATTAAGCTTTACGTTAGCTGTATGCATTTGGAAATACCGCTAAAGATTAAGTTTTTTATAAATAAAATTAGCTTTTAAAAATATCTGTTTTTCCTTAAAATCACCACCGATGATATAAGAGTTTAAGCTTTAAAGGTCTGCGCAAAAATTTCAAAATCTTATCCACGGAGTCAAAATATTTAATGCGATTTTTGGAGGTATTTTCAAATGGGTCCAGCTCACGCAAAACTTAATATTTTTCGAAAAGGTTCTGTCGGAAGTCTTTAAATATAATAAATTTTAATATTCCGATGGAATAGGAGGGCACCCTAATATATGTATGTACATTAGTGCGAGTAACTTTTTTCACTATGCGCGATTCTACGCGTAATTCTAAGCAAATTTTCTGAAGAAACCATATGTCTCAAATCGATTCGGAGTTTGCCAAATTGTGAAAACAGGTTTGGAAGTTGTAAGAAAAAGATAAGTACAGAAAAGAAAAAAAAAACCCTTATAGCATGTTTTTATACAAAATTTAGGCACTTCTTTACGACACTGCGGCGAAATTCTAGGAAACTTATTTTCGCAATTTGGTAAACTCCAAATTGATTTTAGACCCATGGTTTCTTTGACAAAGTTGCTTAGGATTACACATAGAATCCTTCTGTGCTATACACGCATAGTCGAAAAAATCTCCCACTTATATTGGACCCGCTCTATGCATAAATATATTATTAGGCTGTTGCAGAAAATAATTTTTGGTGAAACTCGACATGCAATTACCCTAAATGTTTCTTCTTCTCCTGAGTCCATGAATTTGAGGATAAATTGCCTGCTGCCATAACTAACCTTGTGGTTAGCATGCCCTACTTTCGTTATTGAGGCTACTTCCATATTAACCAATATCCAATTGCCCGCTACGCTTGGGTTAGATCTTCAATATTTCCGCTGCTAAGGTAGGATTCTGGTGACATTGCCTCCTACTGCCTGCTACAATGCGTTCTCGAAGCATCACCATGACAATGAAAGTGTATTACCGCTGCGGCCGTGGGTGCGAGCATGGTGAAAGTTTGTGCGAATAAGGCCGATTCCGCCTTTGTGTGCGTGAAACAAAGAAAGGAGCGAAACGAGATGGCCTCACCAAAGCTGTCTTCATGCACCACGACTACGCTGATCCTAACCGGGGTCTTCGGTGATAGAGCGATAAAAAATTGGGAGGCCTTATAAAGCTAAACTCTCAGAGGTCTTCTACCCAGCGAAAGGCTCGTCCATGGCAGAGGGGATGAACATTTCGTCGGACCGTTCGATGAAGGTAATCCAAATGCCGAATTCTAAATACAGAAGTGCAAGTGCTCAACATCGACAGGCTTTCTCATAGTTTCTTTTCAACACACAATTCCCACAATTCTTGTCCTAGGACTTGGTTGTAGCAAGATTGGGCTCCAGGGCAAGAATAGATAGATGGAAACACTTTGCTTTATACTCTACATAATTTTGCGATGGGATAGGTCGGATTTCAGAAACCTTCCAAAATAAACTATGAATGAAATTATCGTTTTGGTCCACCAAAGATTTCTTGCCCCTTCACGAAATTTCTTTTTGGACATGATCATTCGTTATTTATGAGGTCACCATATTAGGAGCGGTACATCTCTCTTTTCTGGGTCGATTCCGAAGTTGTTCCCTTAACTACTTTTTTCTTGGATCGCCGAATTACCATCTTAGTACCTGCAACCAAATAAATGTAAGGTCACTTCATATCCGAAGCACCTCATTCGCGATTGGGCTTTAAGCCTAGACAGGTATGAATGTGTGAGCTAATTGCGGATCAGTGAAAAGTTGAAGCTCAAATTAGACACAGAAAACATGCCAGCCTTCACCACTAGGAGGTCCTTTTTACTCTGGGTTGATAGATCTACTTAGACTGAACCCCTCGGAAGGCAGTGTTAACGACCTTCTCAAACGAAAGAGCTGAAGATCGAATTTATCATAAAATGAGTGTGTAAGTCCTGGTACACCCTAATGTACTTTACAGACGTAGAAACAGTAGTCGCACACGCCATGTGGTGAGGCCAATGTAAATACATGTATGTATGCATGCCCTTATAGTATTTGAACTACAAATATTGATCAATTTGTCCATTGCTTCTTGCTGTGTTGTTGCGAGTAAATACATAGTCAAAGCACACTTTTTCATGTCACATCCGTTGTTTGCCGGTTGTAAGCCCACAAGTTCGATGGTTTGCTAGCGGGGTTCCTGCGGTTACAGCTGCCATGTTATTGAAATTGTAAAGGGGGTTTAAATGTTTGCAGGAAGATTCACCGCGAACATAAAATAAAGTATTAATGGAAATAGTATCAAGCGTACATATGTTAAAAAAATATTAAATGTATTCAACATATACCTATTCGATCTGAAACTATATACAAAATTTATTAACATGCGGTGCTCGCAAAAAATTAATTTGATTATCCGAATACGTGTATAGATTTTGGGTTCTAAGTCCAAGTTTGAATAAAAAGTTAGCTCCTTTACTGCTAATCGCTGGCCTGTTTCGTAAACTTGTCTAAATAGCATACTTTGGTTTTGAATTCGTTTTTCAGATTCATTAAACTGAATCAAATATTAAAACTACTTCGAACGATAAAAGAAACATGGTTGACCCTAATCAATGCAAATTCTGGCTAATATAGTTCCAAGTCTTTTTTAAGTCGATTCTGGCCCGAAAGTCTTACAAGAAAAAGCTTCCTTTGCCAATTTATATGGTGAAAAGCTCTTTTGGCAGAAACCACTAGAGCAGTGCTCGTCAAACTTTTGAGTGTGACGGACCGGCTGCAGTTTTTCTATTACGTCGGGGACCGGTACCTTTTTTTATTGATTACACTGGTCTACAAATTTCAACTTTTTTTCTGCGAATAAGACGGGACCTGGTGTTTCTGAACGGATTTTTCGTGCTGAACACGAATCCGGGGTCAAAAATGTCCCATCACGTCACGTTTTCGAGAAAAAAGGGGTTGAAACCCCTAAAAACAGCGTTTTTGGCCATTTTCGAAAAGTTATAGAGCTGAACCCTGACGTGGTACAAATTTTGCATATATCAGAAATTAAAGGCTAAACCGTGCCCTTTCGAATGAGCCCTATGCCGAATTGATCGCGTGCACCCTTAAAGCAGGGGGTGTAGATTCGTGTTCAGCACGAAAAATCCGTTCGGAAACACCAGGTCCCGTCTTATTCGCAAAACCCTTGTAGACCAGTGTTATTTTTCGTTTACGATCATCTCACATATGTATTAAAATTTGTTTAAATGAATTTCTTTATTAGCCGGGTGTCTATATATGACCTATTACCATTTAATGATAGCAGATATTAGCGATTTTTTATGAATGTTTAACAAATTTAAGTTGTTTTTATTATACAAGTTGTATATAGCCTCATTAAACAGTAATATAAAACATCAAAAAATCGTTCTCCATTTCGCGACGCCCTTTGCGGACCGGCGACTTATGGCTTACGGACCGGCACCGGTCCGTGAACCACCACTTTGGCGAGCACTGCACTAGAGCATGTTAAAAAGGGAGCTCGCGTTGCTCCAACAGTCGCAATGGCCGAGTCAGCAAAGCACTACAGGGGTTCGGATCCCCGGGCAGCATAATTTTTTTCTCTTTTCTTTAATAAAATATTTTTTATGTAATTAAATTTTCTTTTAATTTTTAGATTTTGTTTTAAAATTAAAATTATTATTTAAGTTCGTTTAAAATTTGAAAACTTGTTTCATTTAAAATTTCTTTTTTTTTTGTTTTGTTGTTTCTTTTAGGTTATAGGTTTCTTATTTTCAATAAGAAAAAAAATTTTGTTTTATTTAATTTTTGGAAAACATTAATTTTTTTCTTCATTTCAATTATGATTTCTTTTTAATTCCATTTTCGTTTACTTTTTATAACTTGTTTAAAAAAGGAATGTTTTCGATTTTATGGGTACTTATTTATTTAATTTTTATCAATTTTTTTTTAATTTTTAAATTTTTACATTAAAAAGAAAACATATTTTATTATTTTTATTTTATATAATTTAATTGGATTTTCTTTTAATTATTAGATTTTATTGTTTAAAAAAAATATGTTTTGTTATTTAATTTAATTTTTAGAATCTTTTTTGATTAAGTTTTTCGTTATCGATTTTCTTTATTTTAATACATGGGTTTTATTTTTTAGTAAAAAAATGTGTTTTTTTTAATAACATTTAAATTATTTAATATTATTTAAATTTTTTCTGTATTTCCACATTTTTTTTTAATTGTCTGTTGCTTTTTAGATTTTGTTCTTTTAAAATGGAAAATACTTTTTTAGTTTCGTTTAATTTTTAGCAACTTATTTTATTTAAATTTTTTTCTTTTTTTTAATTGTTTTCAGTTCTTAGAAACATATTTACTTAATTTATTTAATTTTCTTAATTTTTTTTAGTTTTTGGATTTTATTACTTAAAACAGAGACACTTTTTTTTAATTACACTTAGCAATTATAAAATTGTAAAATTTTTCCTAATATCGATAATATTTTTCCTTTTTTAATTTGATATTATTTCAATTTAAATATTTTGTTTTTTTTTAAGATAAACGTTTTTTAACTGTGATGAATTGAAAGACATTTGCCATCAAGTTGATGGTGTTTAACGCAAAAAGTGGACGATCATTTTTTTTTTTTTGATTATTGACCTCATTTATCCATTTACTTGTGCGAAAATTTCATTAAAAACATTAAAAGATTCTGTTTACATATTTAGTATATTGAAAACAAAATTACTAAGCATAAAACAAAAAAAAACGCAGTTAATTAAAGTGCGCTCTGAATGACGTGCTAAAATGCGATAATCCATCTTAACACGAGCGTGCACACACACATACCCCCACACTAATGTAAATGCACTTTAAATGTTCTTTTCACAGCCAACTACTCAGTTATGCTCGTTTGCTGTTAATGAAGTTTGGTGTACTTTTCTAGTAATTAAATTGTTGTGTTTGTTAATTTGTGTAGTATTTATTGTTATCTCCAGCAACTTCCTTTTGAATTTCTAGCTCATTAAACTTAACAAAACATACAAATAAGTAAGTAAGTAGCTAAGAACAGCGCATGAATACTTCCAGCGTAAGCTTCAAATGTTAGCGGCTTAAAGGCTACATAGACTATGAATACATTCACACACATTCATCTATTCCTATCATTTAGATGTGTATGACGTCTCTTCCTTCTTCTTGGCATCGACAGCAAATAAAAGGCGCACATATAGCGAACTTCGCGCAGATTATCGCTCATTCTGTTTTAAGATTTTCGTAAACGCCACAAACATCTAAAATACCAAAAAATAATGCAAATTTCCTTCTGCTAAATTAACGCAGAAAATGTGGTTAGACTTAAAGGCCCATTCTGGCAACTGTCTGACAAAAGTCTTTCAAAATACAATTGTCAATTCCGGCAACTACTATTTTGAAAGCTCTTTTCTGTCTTTGGAAAGACTAATTGTAAGCTTTGCGATGAGAAGTTCTTAATATTATTCTGTTTGTCTTTTAGCAATAAGTTTCTAAAATATAAATTAAATACTGTATATTTTTAAAAATAAATAAAATAATAAATTAAATAAAACTGTATATTTTTCTTAATAAATACTTAAAAGTGTACACCTTGTTCAATTATAATATTCACAATTATTTTTCTAAACAATTTTTTGCATTAATTATTTATGAAAATGTAGTTCATTCTATTATAGTATAAACCATATAAATCGAAGTTTAACACTTTATATAAAATTCACAACAATTGAAAAAAATTCAAAAAAATTCATAAAAAATTTTAACTTTTTATTCAGAATTTCCAGAATTTTTTTATCGCATTTGCTTTCATATAACAAATAAGCACAACTTATTTTTAAAAGGAAGAAATCCGCAACACCCTCCACAAAAAAATTAAAAAAAAAAAAAAACAACGGTAATTTTTAGCGACTTAAAACTTGGACATTGTTTACTAAAATTTAATAGGCTACAAAACTGCGCACTCGAAAAGTTTCAATGCAAAAAATTGTTAATGAAAATAATTGTGAATATTATATTAGAACAAGTTGTACACTTTTATTTGTCGCCTAGTGTATATTTTTTCAATATAAAACAACACAAACCGCGCTCGCGCTGAAAAATGTTCTGAACAAATTTATGCTAGAAAATATCAAAGTTTACGATGCAAACGACAGACCGACTCAAATGTCATAAGTTTTGCGAAATCTAAACGCTCATTTAGTTTCCCTCTTTTTAAAGTTCAAATATCGACATGGCTTGTGAATATTTACAGCACGTGCATTTCTTCCCAACCTCAAAAGTTTCAACCTAATGCAAGTATAAATATTTGCTTTACATCTACGATTTCCGCGAAACTCACTAAGATATCCAGCCAAAAGTCAATAAACGGCAGGAATATAATAACAATCACCGGCTGAATGGGGTTTCCTACAGCCACAACAATGTTTATTATTTATAATGTATAGTGAACTGCGTTGGTAAAACACAGCGATTCCAAAATAACAAATACAAAAATTACTTACTAGGTTACCATGCTCGGCGTTAAATAGTTGCCAGCATTCACTTTCATTCTCCTTTCATTCTCCTTTCGTTTACTCAAATACACTTTTTTCTCACCCCCGAAAACCACAACTCTTAAAACTTCTACTTCTGATTCTCTTCCGCCTAACGCCTACTGCCACTGTTGATAATGATGTTGCCAATTTTAATGTTATTTATGATGATTACGTGCATACTTTGTTGCTGTTTTTGCTTTCTACTCGTATTGTTGTTTTTGATTGTGGCTAAATATATTTTGTTGATGTTTACTAGGTCAATTTGCTTAATTAATAAAAATGTTGGACGCTGGCGAAATTCCAATTCCAAGTTGCTAGAGTCGGCTATAGCCTAGCTGGCTTCCCCGCACCCGCAATTAGGCAAACAGACTCTCTATCGTTGATTTGGAGTAAATAATTGAGTGAAGTCTTCAAATGCTTTTATTTGTTTTTGTATATATGTGCGTCTGTGTGTTTGCCGATGTAGAAGTACTATATTTGAGCTTTTTGGTTGCATGCCTTATGTTTTACAGCTGTATTAGTGCGCCGTTTTTGCGCCCGCAATTTTATTACCACATTTTCATTCTGTCTTTACTTCCCCTTTATGTTTACTTATTTTCTTCGCACTTCCTACTTTTAGTCACGATACACTTTAATACATCATTACTTTTATTGATTACTTTTTTTTGCGGTGTTTGCTAATGTGAGTTTTCTTTTTCGCATCCATCCGAAGGCTTACTTGATGATGCCTGCTCTTATTTTTTGATTGCCAAAGTCTTGTGAAGTATCGAAAATCGAAATGTTGTTAACAGTACATTAATGGCTAAAGCGTGAGTCATTAAGCTCTGGCATTACTTTCACGTTAAAGAGTACTCCAACGCCACTTATGTATCTATTTATATGTATGTTAGTGTTTGCGCTTATTCTTCTCCTCTTTTGTATGTACGTGCAAATGTATAGACAAATAATCATTGTTGATTGAAGTGAAATCAAGAAGTTTACTTAATTAAAATCGCACATTTATACCAAGAAAATACTCGTAGCCCTCTTTGTATGGCTTAATCAATATATTTATATACATACATTACCATATCCGTACACAATTGTGTAGTTTATACAACATTTTCCTAGCTAAGATTCTGCTATAGATTATTTGTAAATACTCACCTACATAAGTAAATAAATAAATAACTACACAGCTATGAGCTCAACGGCATTAGAAATGTAAGACAATATTAATTAAATGTTGGCATATTTTTAGAATCATATTCAGCTTAATGGAATATCGTCGTACGTGTACATCGCTGTTATGTGTATTTATTAAGTAAAGCTTTGGAATGATTGTCAGTATTTTTTTTTACATAAATATTACTGCCTGATTTAATTTAGTTATTATTAATGATAAGCTTTTGTGCGTAAGTGCATTTTGGTGTTAATTCGACAGCAGCTTCAAGATAGCTTAACTGGTTATTATAAAAGTGATGCTGTCTAACAAATTCGTTGTGAATAATTGAATCTTGTATTTTCTTATGCTTCTAAATACTGCGCCGAAAAGCATGCAACAATAGATTCTGAGAATTCTAGTTAATGGATAGAGGATTATTATGCAGAAAAATAAGCCCAAAAATATGTACCACAAATTAACGCATCCTGTTATTAGTTATTATGTGGCACATACGTAAATGCAAACTAGAGTGATTGACTCGGTTTTTTCAAACTGATTTCCACCGTTTCTTTTTTAATATATCTATAGGCGGTTTTGTTTTGAAATCCTAATTTTTCGAATGCCGATTAAATCGGATTTTTTTCGAATATCCCGAATTTTTTCATTTCATACCAATCTTAACATCTCAATGAAAGTTTTGAGTTCTACGAAGTTTTCAAGGCTTTTTTCAGTTTAAGGGAAATCACTTAAGAGTTTTAAAATTATATCCTAGGTTATTTGGGGATAAACATTATATCATATTTGATTCCAATAAATGAATGTTTGGCGATTAAACATTTTCTACGTGTTTGGCCGAGCTTCACCTCCAATTCGTGCTCTGCTTTTTAAAGTTGTGACACTTTTACTCCAGCTCCGAAGAAGCTTTTCAATTGCAGAAGTACACTCGGAGGTTTGCCATTGCCTGCCGAGGAACGACTGATTTTCGAAAAATATTTGATGTAGCTGGTACCAGAGATTGAAGCATGAACATCCCGAGTGGCAATAAGCACACCCTAGCACTCGGCCACGACTACTCAAATCCGAAAAATGCGATAAAGTTTAAAAAAAAAAGTTAAAATAAGACCAAAATTTAATTTTTCAATGATTTTTTATTTGTATTACCTTTGATCTAAAAAAAAAACTTTGAACTTATTTTGTTTTTCTCTTTTCCAAAAAGCAGCAATTTTTTTTTAATTGAAATTTTACGAATAATTCGAAAACCGGATTTGGAAAGAAGTAATAATCGAAAACCCTACTGTTTACCCAACTAAATTCTATTAACTCAACTTCGACGCCACTGAATATAAATTTACTCAGCATTAGAGATGTCGTTCTTACATCGAAGAGTGAATAATCGAGCACTTCGACTTTGTCTATTTTTTTAATTCCGATTCGATCCCTGAATCCATACAAAAAATTCGAGAATCGATACTCGATTTTTCTCAATTTATTTTAAGCCTTTGAAGTCTGCGACCATATCCTAAACGACATCCTCGTGGAACTGAAAATAAGAGACTGTCGTAATCTATCGACCTTTATTGGTCGCTTGTGATTACCACCAAATCAGGCTGATTTGGATTTGAGGGCACCGTGGCATTGCGGAAAACTACATGGCCTATGAATTGGTTGTACAGATGCAAGTTTTCAAAGTCCTGACTGGGCACTGTGTAATATAAACATATACATACAATACGATTTATTTTAAGTTGTTGGCACATCTGACAGGATAGTAGTATTTATTATTTATTTCGGAAAAATTTCCAAGGATCAATGTCTTTTAACATTTCGCGGTCTTGATATCTATTTGGAGTCCTATTAATGTACGTAGTCGAATGGAGGATGTTGAGGTAGAGTCCTCTCACATAGATTTACAAATGTGGGCTCATACTTCATTGAAACTTCCGAGGAACTCTCTGATTGAAAATCAGCTCCTTGCTGTTTAACTAATTTCAAAAACAACAAAATCGAAGGAAGTGCATATTCTAACTTTTTAAATAAATTAAAACAACCATTAAAAAGATCACTGCTGCCATAAAATGTGTCATAAAAACAAAATTTTCCAATTAAATATTTATAGTAATTTAAAAGTGTAAATGGCCATTCGTAAATATTTAGCATACAAATATTTATGTTCATGCAATTATTGTTGTCCCCGAGAACAACAAAAAAAAAAAAAACATAATAAAACACAAAAAAAAAATTTACGAAGTCATAACAAAAAGGCGAAAATGGCATAAAATGTAACAAGATGAGCAAAAGCTTTGGACAAATGGCTGTCAAAAAGTGTGATTTCAAGCGCAGAATGCATGGAAAATGAGAAACACCTTTAAATTGAAAAAAATACAAAAAGAAGAAAAAGCATAAATAAATCGCCGCTTATCATTTCAGCTGTCAAAGTGAACGTGAATATAGTGACGCAAAAAAAATTTTCCGAGATAAAAAGAGGGTAAATCTGTTTAAGTACTGTAAATTTGAATGAACATACAATGAAAACAAAATTAAATTCCGGCGAGCTGGGCGCTGTTAAATATGTATATTTATATGTATGCATACCTATTTGCGTTTAGTGTGCGCTACATCATTTATGCGACGCTCTTAAGCCAATTCAAATTTACATAAATGCGTGGTGTAGAATAGAAAACATGCTGAAATAAGGACAGCAAGTGCAACACACCAAAATCGGGAAATTTTTCGGTACATACATTTTTAAGTGCTAGTTAGGGACGACGCGACGTTTGCAAAACATCAAACTGTTGATGTTAATGTGTATAACATTTTTTTCGCTTTAAAAATTTTATCTCTTCAATTCTACATGGACGCAAATTTCTTCGAAGAAACATTGAAGTTCATTAATGGACTTTAAAACAAGCAGATAGTAGCAGCAGATCCACTGATTTGATATTTTCTTATAAAAATTCTAAACAAGCAAAATGCATTTGCATGTACAGCATTTTCCCATAAGTAGAAGAACTTAGTGCTTAGGCACCTAGCGATGAAAGTCTCCATTTAGCTCGATATATGTGCTTCTAAAATTTCGGTAAGGTCGACTGTAATTTGAAGAAACGAATCGCTTCTTTGTAACCATACTTTCTCACAAAGTCACACAATTTTCTACCAGCCAGCGGAAATCATCACATTTTTAACTTAACAGAATGTAAATATTTTTTCAATAACTCGGTAGAAATGGCCTATTAGAAATCAAAAGAATGGTTAGAATTTTGTATTTTTTATTATTACGAAAACTTTTTTTTTGTGGAGGCACGAAGTTGAACCTCCCCCTACCCCCGTGACGCGCGGTCATTGGACTATATATTTATTTTCTTCGTTTCTTTTTCACTGTAACATAGTTAGGCAGCTAATCTACATAATAGAATTGCCTGTCCTAATGTTGTGATTTGAAACACCCTCTCTAACTAGCGAAGCACTTTTAAAGAACAGCCGGCAAATTTTCAAGTACTTCATACAATTTAATATATTGCTTTACTTTTTATGTCTAAAAGACATTTACCTTATTTTGTTGTGTTTAGCCGAATGCGTCAATATAAAGGCACAAATAAAAAAAATACCTATTTACGGCAGAGCTGTTTACAACACCATGCGACAGTAAAGTTCAAATACAAAAAAATGCACACATTCGCGAAACTATGGGTAAATTATAGTGAAAGGTACGTACTAAGTTTTCCTATCTGATATTAGGATTTTTTAAAAGGACTTTGAAATTGAAAAAATATGATTATTTCTAAAAATTATTTAAAAAATTCAGTATAATATAGGATAACAATAAGGGTATCATATAAAAGAACACATCCTGTAGAATTATAACAGAATAATTTTTTTGGTGCTTAAGAACAAACGGGTATGGAAAATGTCCTTTACAAATTTTGAGCTTAAATATCCTGGAAAATTTTTAATATTTTTTTTTTGTTTTTTAATATTTTTTTAAGGATTAATATGCGCCCGACCTCTTCATCGAATTTGGTTCCGAAAACTTTATCAACTTAAAAAGATAAAATTTATTAAAAGCGCATTTTCAATACCTATTCGTCCTTGTAAACCAAAAAACTTTATTTTTCTTAAATTTTTTCTACATTGCACTGATTTTTTTAAACAATCTTTTTAAATTAAAGTCTTCAAAGTCTTTTGAAAAAAAAAATCCTGACGTCAGAGTGAAAAATTAAAAACGCCGCTTCACTCCATTTGGCCCATAGTTCCGTAATTATATCGAGATTTTTTCGTGTGTTTGGATTTTTTTTTCCGTTTTTGTCGCACGGTGTAATCAACCCCAGCAAATTTTGACATTTCATTATCCAATTATGAATTCAAGCAACAGCAAGCATATTGACTACAAGTTTTTCTCATTATCATTCCCCCTACTTAAAAAAACGGCCTAAATCTACAACTCATCCGTTTTGTCCTTTCTGCCTTTCTTGTTCTTGTTCCCTAGTCCGTGCATCTGGTGACGCGCTGCTGCTCTCTGGTGGCCTTTGTTCCAAATCAGACTTGTTTTTTCCCCCCTTACCTAATTATATACTCTGCACACGTAATATGAGCTTCCTGTTCACCGCCCCCTGATACCCTGCTTTAGCATTTCCTTGTATGTAGAGGCTGGCTGGCCGCTGATTTAATTCTTCTAACACATGTCTACATACTTAGTAGTCTTGCCAAAAATTGCTTGCAAAGCACGTCCTTCAAAACAAACTACTTGCTTTTAGGGGAGAGGGGAGTGAGTTTTTCTTTCAAATTTGTATGGTTATTTACACGTCGCAGACACATAAGTACACACAAATATATGTACAAAGGCGTATTTTGTGTATATGTATGTATGTGCCTATGTAACTATTTATGCTTGTAGGCAGTCTGCTGTTCGTCAGAGCGTATGAGTGTCGTCTAATAGAAAAATCACGCTGTCGCAATTGGGTAAAAGTGTGTGCGAAAACAATCAACAATCGAGAAAACACCTTGCGGCGTTGACAAAACAAAAATAATAAAACTTGCAATGAAAGCCACAACCACAATCAATTTATTAGCTGCAATATACTGACAATGTGCGTAAATATTGGTGGGAGCACAAGGCAGGAATATTTGTTATGTTTTCTTTTATTTTATTTTATTGTTTTTTTTTTTTTAACAAACGCGCTTGGTAGACACCAGCAACCATAGCAGAAGCTCGTAAAGTGCTATTGACACAAAGAAAGTGTTTAACACAAATGCAAGAAATACAGTTTAAGAAAAACAACACCAAACTATTTAAGTGCTTTTGCTTTTTTATTATTTCTCGTAATCGAATTTCTTCGTTGTTTTCCCCAATTTGCAATTTGTTTCGTTTAACTTGTTTTTACATATATAAAAGTAATTTATTTGTGCAGTTATTTTCTTATCTTTTGCACCTTGTATTCTTACTTAGCAAGGAAATGAGTTCATGCTAGTAAAATATTCTATTTGTTCCTCGCCCGCACAATTTTTTGGCTTCCGGAGGAACGCCCTTCAATACCAATTGGGGCAGAAAGCTTTAACAAGATTCCGACCGCTATTGAATGAACCGGTTTTGCCGAAATTCAATAACTTACTTGGCGGCAGTATGCAATGAACATAAAATATAACCCCATTGCTTGCAAGTGTCCGTTTGTTGAAAAATTCTTTCTAACAACAGGAATGGCAGTCGACAAGGCCCTGAAGCAGCAGGGCAGAGGTACTTTCGCCATTGGGGGCTTTTTCGAAAACCTAATCCAATCTAATTTTAATAAAAGGTTAAATAAAGTTTTACAATGTTTGGGGAAAACAAAAGAGGTTTAAAAAATCTTTATTTAAAAAAAAATATTTTGAAAAGGGCTGCCACATATACTAAGCTATTATTTGATTTAATAAGCTGAATAAAGTATTACAAAATGGATGTCAAACGAAACACATATGTTCAAGCACCTAATATTTATTTCGAAAGTATTTTGGAAGAGGATTGCCATCTTTTTAAAAGCTAAATTAAATTTTTATAATTAATAAGTTCACTAAAATATTACATCCTGGACACAAATCGAAAGAGATGTGAGAAAGCTTTGTTTCAAAGGTATTATTAAAGGGGGTTGCCACCTTTCTAAAAGAAAAATTCAATTTTTATCGTTAATAAGTTGAATCAAATATTGCGATACAGTGTAGGCAAGTTTTGTTTTAAGGAAATTTTTAAATATGGTTGCCACCCTTCCAAAAGTCAAATTCAATTTTTATAATTAACAGTTTAAATAAAATATTGATATATGGATGTCAAGCGAACGAGGTAAAAAATATTACAAAATGAACTTCAAACAAAAGTTGTTTAGAAAAGCTTTGTAAAACATTTTTTAAAAAGGTTGCCATCTGTTAAAAGTTTAATTAAACTGAATCAGGATATCAAATAAGTCAGGTTTAAGAAAACTTTATTTTCAATAATATTTTGATGAGGGCTGCCACGTTTTTAAAAGTGAAATTCAATTTATTGAAATATATGCGGAAATGCTTAAGAAAACATGTTTGAAAAATGTGCCACCTGTTTAAAAAATCAAATTCAATTTAACGGAAATTTCCAAAATGAAATATCTTAAGTCTTAGCAACAAAGATTTTCCACCTTTCCCACTTTATCTACAATCAAATTATTTAGGAAAGAATTTCCACTTATAAAAAAGATGTTAAAAATTTATATATGTATGTATAGTACAGATAGTATAAATAGCAGCTACGAACTGTAATTTAGTTTAAGTTTGATACATTGACCATGTTATGGAGCCTCGAGACAATGAAAAACTTTCTTTTTAAATAAAATTTGTTATTTTCGTTGAAATAATTTATTTTCTTTTTTACGAAATTTTAAATCGTTATATTTAAACGAGCAAAGCTAGTATAATTTAAAGCTTCCTTTGATTTTTTATACAAACTTGCTTCATTCTAAAGCAGGTTCCAACAAAGTTATTGTACCCCTTTGGAGTGACATGAACCCAACTCGTGCAATAGCTGTGCAGTAATGAATTTAATATTAAACACAAGCCACCGCTGCTAGCCACATGAACCGCAAAATGGCAAACATGACAAAATCTAGTTATATAGACAAATTTTCCAATCAATCAGCTTAATATAATCAGAGCAGTGCAACAATGTAGGGGAAGTAAAGCTGAAAGTGTACACACACATACTACATACTTGAATGTCCATTTAGCTGTGAGCACTGTCTCTACACAAGCTGCGAGTAGGTAAACAAGGCAAAAATTTCGCCACACACACACACACACACACACACACACACACTCACTGTAGGCGACCAAGCAAAGCGAAGGAATATTTAAAACAATGTCAGCAGAAATCTATAATCAAACCTGAGCTCTCAAGGCACGTCGAACTGATGCTGATGGTGAGTTAACTTTTTTAATCAATCGAGCGCACACAAAAAAA
>NW_023458565.1:20229309-20230348 GCF_013731165.1 Rhagoletis pomonella
ACATTAACATTAACATTAACATTAACATTAACATTAACATTAACATTGACATTACTATTACCCTTCTCATTATATAACGATACCCAATAACATAGGCATTACTTTTACCATTACCACAACCATTACTAAGTATTGGCATTACCGTTAACAATATCATTACCATAAACATACTAGTACAATTACCATTACTGCATATCAACATTATATGTTCGAGTAAGGAAAAGCGGATAGTATTCATTTCGGTATGTGCATGTCTACGCCACCTAATCTGCCGCAAGCAAATATTTGCTGCGTTATACATTCTAGATGCCGAGTACAATGCAATACTCACAAATAGTAACAAAAAAAAATATAAAAAGAAATCGGAAAAAACAAAGCTGCGTTCGCTCAATTGAAAGTGTGCTACGCTCGACTACACTGAGAACTCGTTATCTCGTTGCTACTAAGTCGATTGCTAACGGTAGTTGTTAGCATGCAACGAACTCGTATTAAATCTGCACGCATTGTGCACGCTTCCACAATATACAACAAACAACAAATACACAATAAACACATACATAAGTATGTATGAACTTAGGTAATCCAAATTGTTCGCGTATTGGTTTTTGTTTTCCACAGCATTGAAGTGCATGCGCCTGTTTGTAAGCAACAACTTAAAACGTGTGCGATTATGCATTCAATAACAGCCACAATCGCTTGTTTCCATTTTTCCAACATTGCTTACTAAGTGTGTGTTGAAACATAAATCTACTGCAGGTTGAAGTTGCAGATAAAGTTCAAATGCTTTTTTCGATTTGTTTACATATTTTGTTCATTTTTCAATTTTCTACTGCAGCTTGTACTGACTTATCTGACAATGGTTGTTTTCCGCCTTTCTGGGCAAAAAAAAATAAATAAATGTATTTTCAAAGATTCTTAAATCGAATGCATAAAGTTGTTGCTGCATTTTTGCAATTTTGCTGCCACAGCCATTCCGTTGTTTGTAGAATATAAGTTATCACATGTGACTCAAGGCCAACAATAATAAGCGACATCCGCA
>NW_023458565.1:20230358-20247178 GCF_013731165.1 Rhagoletis pomonella
ACTTGTTCACCACGTAAAGAAGGAGGTACTAGTGGATTTTCGTAATTTATATTAAGATCATTCTGTTGGCGCAGAGCATTCGATTACTTCCTCAAGTGAGCAAGAAAGCTGATTGGTTTTGTTTTTTTTTTTTTTAAATAGCCTTCGCTGATTCATAACTGTCTTCAACTTTGTATTTTACTAGAATATTTTGTTGACATTCCGTATTCAGTTTCCTGGTAACCGTATTTTAAGATGAAAATTGATTTGAACGTTGAAAAAAAAGCAATTGCAGTTATTAGCAGTTAGCATGTTTATATATACATACATTAGCGAAATTGTAAATACAATGATTGTTTTTGTTTTAGCATAGAAAAAGATTATTACGATAAATTTAGAAAATGGTGGCACATCTATCTTAGACAATGCATTATCTTCGGATTTGCGTAAAGTACAAGTTTCCATTGTGAAATTTTATTTAAATGAAAACTTGAAAATTATATTCAAAAAAAAAGTAAAAGTAAGAACACTTGCTCATATCCCGTAGTTTTGCATGTAGCGTATACGCACCGTTGCATCATACACAGTCAGCTGCTACGTTTATTCATGCGCCTTAACTTAAAAGTCATATTATTTAAAAGTAATTAATTATTGGCGTGGAAGGTTTTTACACAGTATTCTTTATGCACATATACATATATTACTTTCTTCATGCATATAACAATTTTAATTTTAGTTTCGAGTATGCCAATAAAAGTTTAAAAAATATGCTCTTTGTTTCTCATTAATCATCTGTTACTTAATGCAATTATTATTATTTTTTTTTCACTAGTTTTATTACACTAGATTCACTCGTATTTTCAACGTTTTATTTCAACATTTGAAGTATCTTAAATTATTAAAATAAAAAAAATAAAAAACGTAAAAAACGTAAACGTGCATGCTGCCATTTCTTTAATTTGATGGCACACTCTTGAAACTTCACCGATATGTTGTATTCGATGCCAACGTCCATTCCCTCTAATATGAACATTCGGTTTGAAAACTTCCCAAAGTTATTTAAAAAAATATGACTTTTTCGAGTGACAATGAAGAAATGAAAAACTTCGGTAAATTTTCACCTATCTTCGTAACAAATTTCAGTGCTTTCTAACAAATACATTCGAGATATGTTTGCAAATTGAAAATTTTAATTTGTATAGGCGGTGCCCCGACCCCTGGTTTAGCCATCCTTAGGTTGCCTATAGTAGGTGTGCCAAATTTGGTTATGATCAGTTAATCTATTTAGGATACAACTCCGTACATACATATATACATAATTTGAATTTTATACATATAGGCTTGAGACCCAGAGTAGCCTAACTGATCTTTAAAAAAAAAGTATATATCAAGCATGTTTTTAATATTTTCGAGTCATTTTAATGATCATGTAATTACTTTTTTTGTGCATATTTTTGTCTTCCCTAGTCATTAGTAATAAGCAGATGTGATCATTGGCCACCAGCCTCTAAATTCGTCTCGAAGTGTAAAAAGTATGAATAAATTTTAATTTATTCTAGCGAGTCCTCACTCACTCACTTGTTCTTTCAATACATTCATTTTTATTTCACAAACTGTATTACAACAGATTACCAGGTGTTTTCCACAGCAATCTATGTATGCATGGAATGAAAATCTTTTAACTATAACTAAACATTAAATACTCCTATGAATACGTTTGTAGCCATGCATAGGTACGTACGTATTTTTTCCCAGTGCAAAGAATATAAATTTATGCAAATGTTCTACCCCTTCTCCTTTCCCCCATAAAACCAATCTTCCACATTCAGACAGAAAACAAAAACTCATATATCATTTTGCATATATGTATTTATGTACGTATATATATATAAATATATGTACGTATGTCTGTATGCTGCGCTTCCTTTAACAATGTCACAATGTAACGGTAATGAATGAGATTACAACTTTTTGAAATTTTATTATATCTACCTGTTGTGTTATTAAAAGCATAAAAACTCATTAGTGTGCTTAAAATTTGTGCACAAACGAACAACGCAGAGTATGTACTCTAAGGGTGGTCCAAAAAACAGTAAAGTCGGAATTGTAATGCTCTCACCCCCTAGGATTATTCTGTATCGAAAAAAGTATACCCCTATTTTTTTATTTTGAAATCAAAAAATATTTTGTATTGTATTTTTATATGGAAAAAACAACTTTTCGTAGAAATGGTATAGAATTCTTGAAAATCAATATTTTTCGATCGGAAAACTCTGGTTCTCTTCAGGAGACTTTCAATAATAATACCCAATTATTTATTGAACCATTTTTTAGTACTAATGATTTTTTATTGGTCCCCCCATTGCATTTTCCGGGGTTTTTGTGGGCTTTTGGCGGACCTATAAATTATAGTTGCGATCAAAGAATGGTTAATTAAACAATTGAGTAGTATTACTGGGAATCTCCTGCAGATAAACAGAGTTTTTCGATAGAAAAATATTGATTTTTAACTATTCTATATCATTTCTACGAAAAGTTGTTTTTTTCCCAATATAAAATAAATGGAAAACTTTTAGCGCAAAATAAAAAAAAATAGGGATTTATTTTTTTGGTACAGAACAATCGTTGGGTTTGAGAGCACAAAAATTCCGACTTAACTTTTTCACATGCATTTTTGGACGACCCTAATGTACTCATATGTATGTCTCGCATGAGTGTTTGCGTCCATTTGAATTCATTTATTATATGCGCATGCACATACATAAATACTTGTATTATCTCGGTTGCACCCTAAATACACGAGCTATTTCACTTTAATTATAATCCTCTTTCTATTTCTGTTTTACAGCGCTGAGTGTTCAGTTGACTATACCCATGCAAACTTCATCACGAGGACACCGGCTAACGGAAATACTACAACGTAAGTGACACAAAAGAACTACATACAGATTTTAATGTTTATATTCCTTTCCCTATATGTATATACATATGTACATATGTATGTAGAAACTTAACGGTTGGTTGCACATGAACAAGTAGAAATACATTGTTGCATACAAATTTATCTACATAAAATAGTATAATAAAATAAATAATGTACATTCATACCTACATAAGTGGAAAGTAGCACAGTGCGTGCTAATGAAAGACAATTTATTTAAAAAATAGATAAATTACTCGTAAACGTGCCACTGTATTATCTTACCGACTTTTTTCAAATCTTAACTGAAATTATTATTTAATAATTTTAATTTTTAAGTTATCTTGCAAATTTGAAATAAAATATTTTGCAAATTGGCCACGTAGCCTAAGCATTTTTCAAATAGTCACCAAAAATTAAATTATTGAAGCGCGCTGTGGGCTAAAAATGGAATTTTTCGGCAAAAGTTCATTATTATAACTTTTTTTTTGATTTTATGTTTTAAAATTTAGTCTATTTCCCAAATATAAATATTCCAAGTAAAAAATCAGATAAAAAGTTGATCTCTAGCTAAGTGAATAAACGTGCTTAGTTGCTTAGTTTCACTCTCAGCAGTGTCCGTACGGATTTTTGTGGTGATTAGTGAAGCGTCTAGTGAGATACAATATTTCATCATAAGTAGGCGGAACCACACCCTTTTACAAAAAAAAAAAAGTCATAATAATCTTAATATTGGCCTAAATTCTGCTTCCGTTCCTAATTTTTTAGAATTGTGCTTCCAATATATACGGAAATATCATAATTTTTTCGAAAATACCGCAATGTGGGAGAAGGACATGGTTAACGTCCGATTTTGTTCATTTTCATTGCAAACCTACCTTTCATTAAGATATATAAATTTTGCTCGAGTTATCGTGTACCAGGGCGGGCGGACAAACATATATGGCTTTATAGACCTCTCTCTTTTCGTTTCGTGCATTTTGGTATGTACATATAGTATAGCCTATATCTAAATCGATTTCTTTAGACTGTTACAAACAGCCATTTTGCAACTAACATTATAATCCCAGGGATCGAAATTAACCGTTAGATATCAAGATTTTTTTAGATCATTGCAAAATCGTTATTTTATATTTATATTTTTTTCGATAACAATTTATCGTTAAATTTGTTTTTTTTTTTGTCGGTAAAATGTAATCGTTTTATGGGACTTTTAATTATTTTTATTAATTTTTAACCGTTAAGGCCAGTATACAGCCCTCAAGAAAAGCAAAAACTCCATATAAAATGACGTACAAGAAATGGCTGAGCAATTTTCTGGCAGTATGCAGTTCTTCAGAAATTTTCTACGTTTTCTACTACGGTTTTCTAAAGTTTTTTTGTGAAAAAAGGGCACAAGGCAACCCTATTATTTCTTGAGGAAAGAGTGAGGCTGCATACTGGCCTTTGAAATGAAGACTGCGTATGTGGCGGCATTTTTACATTACTCATACGCACGGGTGTACTCTGTGGGTGTGCAGTTAATATGCACCATTTTCTATGCGAAATCGAAATCAATTTTTTGTTTTGTTTTACGCAAGGCAATTGACTTTTTTGCTTTCGAAATTGACCAAATAAAACTGTGTTCATGGACTTTTGAAATACTTCAGGATGAAAAGTACATACATATTTTAGGTGTATATGCAATGTTATACCTACAAACAAAGCACACGTTGAAATTAATAGGATATAAATTTGTGTTAAAACAAGAGCATGGAAACCCTCATAAGATATACTACTGTATTAATGTTTTCAAGAATGTCGTGATTTTGATGTTTATAAAATTTGAGCTTGATTAATACATTTTTAAAAACTTTACAGCACAAAAACAAAAACAAATCGATTTAAAAATGTTCCAACTATTTCGAGAACGGTTTTTGAAAATATGCCATCTCAAAAAAAATTGCAAAAAATCACAATGGTAGCTCTGAGTATTGCGCAATATTTAATTATAGTGTTACGGGGTGCACTCTATGAGTTATGAATCTTTTTTTACACCGCAGTTTTGTAGCCCATTAAAATTTTGTATAATAAAGTACAAATTTAAATTTTTAATATTTCTTGTGCGGCTTTTTGCACTTTTTTCTTATTAAAGAAGAAACTGCGCAAAACCGTTTCGAAAGAAAAATAAAAAAACGCCAGTTTTGCAATCGCTTTAAATTTTCACTTACACTAAAATTTAATGGGCTATAAAATTGCGTACTCAAAAAAATTCTAAAAAAAAAATTTTTAATCTGTAAATTTGTCCCATTTTTTTTTACTCAACTTCGATGTAAAAAAAAATTCATAACTCAAATTATTGTTGAGTGCACCCCGTAATACTATACTTAAATATTGCGGAATACTCAGTACTACCATTGTGATTTTTTTCCATTTTTTGAGATGGCATATTTTCAATAACTAATTTTTTTATCAAAAAAAAAAATGTTTTTTAAATATTTCCCATATATATATGTACATATCCATACCGTCGTTTAAAGTACAAACCCGCGTATCAAGATAATGCCAAATCGCTTATGTGAGGTTGCCAAAATTTTAAAGGAGAGAGTAAAACTTGTCTTATTTCAAAACGTTTCTCTCTTTTATCCCGGTGAGACAATCTAATTTTGGGACAAAAGTCAGTTACAAGGTTTTGCAGAACCACGATATGCCGTTTTTTACGTTAAACAACGTTATGTATATACATACAAAAATTACGCTTTTAAAGTAATAAAATTGTCCAGTCATTGCTCCGAAGCAGATGAAAATAATTCAAAATATTCAAATATCACCTTGCTCCTATTTGCGAAATTTGTGATCCCTAAGTTATGAGTAAAGCAGCTTAACAAATTCATACAATTCTTTGCTTTAAAAATTTCATCACGCACTTGATTGCCTTGAATTTCTCCGAAAAACCATGTACCAAAACTAACATCGACCATAAATATTATTCCAAGCGATATTGTGCCACCTTGACCGCATCGTATTTCATAACTTTTAAACTCGCCGTCTACACAAAATACGGCACATTCATATACACGCATACAACCACGCTTAAACACTGCAAGCAAATGTTGCCGTTGGCTCGAAACAAAACGGCTGCATAAATATGTATATATGTATGTATGTATGTAGGTAGATTGCAAATGTATAGTTGCAGTTAGCCAACCAAAATTGTATGCGCGCGCCCCCCTGCGCGCCAAAATGATGTCGCATCCATTTTTCGTTTGGTTCCCGTAGTTTTTTCACGCTTTCATGCACCAGCCAATGCATTCGGCTTCTATTTGCTAGCTGCGGGCCATTAGATTGCTGGTACACAGAAAAAATTACAGCTCACGCTTGCGTGACTCAAGCTGGCCTGGGGCTTTTCTGCACGTTTTACAGTGCAGGGGCTTACAGCCAGCTCTATTTTGCTAGTTTTTTTTTTCGTTCTGGCTTTAAAATTTTTCCTCTGTATATGATTGCAGTTGTAAGTATGTATGCTTTTTGTATTTTGTTTCCTCTTTCGTCTGTTCATTTGTTTGTATATTTGCTGGGTCTCCCTTTCTTTTCGTTTTTGTTTGTTTGTTTGTTTATTTTTATGGTCGCGCTTGTTTGCTTGTTTACTTGCATCATTTCAATTCAGTCATTCGTTTCTATTTTTAAATAGCCAGCCACAATGTACCCTTGGTTTTATCTCTCCATATGCTGCTGTATATATATGTGTGTGTGTGAATGTGAAGCTCTATCTTTTTCCGTTTTCCCCTATCAGTTTTGTAACATCTGTTGGTAAACATTTTCGTTACGGCATTTCTATTTGTTTTGCTTGAGTTGCGCGCAGTGCAGTCCTTCTGCAAAAAAAAAAAAAAAACAAAAAAACATAGCAGTTGAATGCAAAAAATGGAAATAAAAGCAAAAATATATTAAATTTTTCCTTTTACCGGTATCGCCCGGCCCAACCGACATGGCTTGTAATTCCCACACTATTTCTACAGATTTGTATCTGACTAATTTATTTATTTGCGATGCTGTGATATTTTGTAATTGAGTTTGGGTTAGCCTTTCGTCCTTTGGTCAAAGCATTTAACGCGGCATTATTCGTTTGCTGTTGACGTTGGATTCCGTTTGCGATTTAGACATATTTTTTATGCGCCTTTTTTAATAGTTAACTTTGGCCTTTTCGCAATCGGTAGCATTGCTCTAACATTTGAAATAAAAAGTAAACATTTGCTTTTGCTTTGCACTTCCATTTCGTTGCGTCGGCATTTTTATTTAACACTCCATGTTACCACCTGCCACTGCGTATGGGGCGGCATTTTTACATTACTCATACGCATGGGTGTACCGTTTGGGTGTGCGCTTTATTATACCACATTTTCTGTGCGGAATCAGGATTAACTTCTTATTTTGTTTCACCAAATAACACTGTATTCATGTATTTTCAAATATTTTTATAGTAAAGCGAAGCCATATATGCAAACTTTAAAGTTATGTTCAAATTTTAACATAGTTTATACCATTTTATTTTGGCGATTTAAGGGAAGGAAAATTGAAAATCGAAGTTGGTAAAAAAAAGTTCAGACACGATGTATGTGCGTATGGATATAATAAAAAATCGGTCCCCAATTGTTACAAGATTACCTGGAAGAATGCTGAGCTTGTACCGGCCTTTATCAATTAGTGGTCGTATCCGTCTCATTTCCCAACCAGACTGCACTTTTGGGTATACTTTGCATTTTACACATTTTAACCTTAATTAAAAACAATATTTTGATATTTTAAATGCCATCCTTTCACTTCAATTGCGCCCCTTTCGATTTTAAAATAAAATGGGATTCCACTTTTTTCATATAAGGACATAAATTGTGTGTCAGCGTTTGACAATTGGATCTCTTCAGGAACCTTTAATCGATCATCTGTATATCAAGGGCCAATATAAGGTATTTGCACAAAATTGCCCAATTTAAAAAAAAAGGTCGATTTAAAGTCAACCTTTGGTTAAAAAGTCGGTTTTTTGTGTATTTTTGGTGACAAAAATTTAGTCATTGGTATTTTTTTCATGTTGGGTTCGTAGTGGGAGCGAATTATGAAGGTGCCATCAAATACGTGCAGGCTTAATGTGAGGATCAAAAATCGCAGATTACTGATGCCATCATTATGCGAGTAAATCAACGATGCCAAACTTTCTACAATTGGCTTAACGAATGGTGCACGTCTATACCTGCTATCGCTTACCGTTTATCGCAGAAGATATACGATATAATATAGGAGATATCGCATACTTGCCATATATATAGTTTAACAACTATTTTTCATATATTTTGTATTCCTACTATGAAAGAAGTGGTGTGATTCGAAGAAACACTGTAAACCCTCGGACACCCGACAGGACCCATGAAGTTTTCAATGATCCCGTATTTTAATCCTGTTCGACCTAAATGCCGCAGCCTTCGTGACTTCCATAAATGGAGGCGCGAAGATATTAGAAATCAAATTATATCAGTCAATATTTCGACTAAAGCACCATCTAGCGGAGCTATTTTTTGTAAATATAATTCCTACTATGTATCTAATACACGCCGCAAATAACAGATGCAATGTATAATCAACCAAATCTGGCAGAATGAGAGCCATGGAACTAGATGATGCATTTTTTTAGGTGCACTTGGTATATGAAAAAGTGGAAAAAGCAACAACAGATTACATGGCGAACTCAGCTCAGTGGGTAGACTAATGGCTTTGTAAGCTGGGTTCACTGTGTCGAATCCCAGTGAAGTAGTCTGATGGGGAAATGTAGTGATCTCCGAAATATGTAGTAGCTATATCTTATACCTATATGTAAATTATTGCTGTTTTTCCACACCATTTTTCATGAAAAACGGCATCAAGCTCATTAAAAAAATTGTTGAATATAATTTAATTGTTTTCTTCTGAATTCCCCAAAAACCTTTTTTTTTTGTCAAAAATGAAATCTTTTTCTCAAAAAGATATATATTTTTACAATTTTCTCAGAAACAAATATTACTATTAAAATATAACTCAATTAAAATTTGTATCTTTTTTAGGAAAAATAATAATTTTCCCCCAAAAATTATTCGCTTTCTACCGATAAATATTTTTTCATTTAACTATTGTATAAATAATTTTTTTTCTAGAACATACTTATTCTTAAAAATTCTAATTTTTTTCTCAAATCCTTAAAACCTCTAAGAAAAAAACAAAAATATTACTATGGACACACATTTTCAAACCGAAGTAAAATTAAAATGCACATTTTTTCTATAAACAAATTATTCTTTTCTGAAATGTTTATTTGTTTCCGAAAAAATCCCAAATTAACGTTTTCCAAAAAAAACAAATTATATTTATTAAAGTCACGCAATGTTAAAAAAAAACGCCAGAATGCATACAATATTCTTATGATTGCAGAGCCTTTGGGGAAATATGTTTGTATTGGTCCTCAAGGAGTTTGAAATTAATTAAAAAGTCTGCACTGAGACAATGTCTATTTCAAGTTCAATAGGGAGAATTATTATTTGGGATAGATATACAATTTTGAAAAAACTTGGTAGATTATAATAAGCTAACGGGAAGCTGTAATAAAAATAATTTTTTTTGCGAAAAAAAAATTTATTTAGAAAGTCATTATCTAATCAAAATGCCTCCATACCAATTACATAGCAACTATGGTTTGTTTTTTCACAGTGACGAGTCTTGGTTTTCGATACAAAAAAATTTAATTTAACAGCCGAATTTAAATTAAAACTCTTTATTACGAAAACAGCTCTATGAAGATTAATTCGGAAAAAACGATAAGAAAAGAACTACGAGCTTTCCATTAATAATAATAATAGATTGGCGCTTACACATATGTATGCTAGTGTTTGGCCAAGCTACTCCCCCGATTTGTGGCGTGCCCCCTGATGTTGCCGGACTTTCCATTAATTTAAATAATGCTTGTTTGTGTAGCAATCGTTAAACAAGGAATATTCTGAGTAAATAAATTTAAGCTGAGATTTTTGGATATTAATAAAAACTTTTATTTATGTAGGCGAAAATGCCAATAATTTCCAACGCACGCAGACTCGTATCTACATATATATACATATATGTATAGAAAGTACGAAAATACGTTGATCCAAGAAAAATGTTTCATTGATGGCAAACCAATAACCAAGTTATGGGGTAATCGAATTCCATACATCATTCACAAATCATTTTGATTGACGCGATAAAGGTCCATGGTTGCGAAAATATATGCATATACATTTTCCTATACACAGGAATGCACACATACCGGAGGTTTTCATATACAAATTTGTATGAATATATACGAAGATATGTAGATATATACATGTACAAACATGTATACATTAGCGTGGGCCGAAAATCCGCTTTTTTAGAATTGTGTTTGCTAATATCATAGATATGGTACATTATGTTCTGAAAACAATCTGTGTGAAAGATGAAAATTTTTGGTCAATACCTTAGGCTCGCCCAAGTCCATCAAAGTTCAGTGTGCTCAACAAATAAAAATTAATAAATATGTTAATTAATAATTTTGTTTTACTAAAATTGCAATTATATTCGAAAGTATTATAGCCATGATTTTAATTTTTTGAATTTTATATGGAAATTGACAGCAAATAAAAAATCATGTTCCATTTAAATTGCTGGTGAAACCGGCTGTAAGTCCTACATAATTTGGTATATGGGACCTTTTTTGTAGATGTAAGCTAAGAAAAATTTTTTTTTAACCCTTGAACTTTGATGGACTTGGGCGGGTCTAAGATATTGCCCAAAAATTTTCATCTTTCACACAAATTATTTTTAGAGCATAATGAACCATATTTTTGCTATTACCAACCAAAATTCTAAAAACCCGGATTTTCGGCCCACACTAATGTATACGAACCTGTAAGGCTAAAAATATTTTACGGTTATATATTCATATCTTTTAATGGAAACGTTTGCGTAGCAGGGAACACTTCGCACATACGCATGTATTTATGTATACTATGTACATAGTCTAACGGGTGATTTTTTTGAGGTTAGGATTTTCATGCATTAGTATTTGACAGATCACGTGGGATTTCAGACATGGTGTCAAAGAGAAAGATGCTCAGTATGCTTTGACATTTCATCATGAATAGACTTACTAACGAGCAACGCTTGCAAATCATTGAATTTTATTACCAAAATCAGTTGGCAGAAAATCCGCTTTTTTATCGACAAATTTTGTTCAGCGATGAGGCTCATTTCTGGTTGAATGGCTTCGTAAATAAGCAAAATTGCCGCATTTGGAGTGAAGAGCAACCAGAAGCCGTTCAAGAACTTCCCATGCATCCCGAAAAATGCACTGTTTGGTGTGGTTTGTACGCTGGTGGAATCATTGGACCGTATTTTTTCAAAGATGCTGTTGGACGCAACGTTACGGTGAATGGCGATCGCTATCGTTCGATGCTAACAAACTTTTTGTTGCCAAAAATGGAAGAACTGAACTTGGTTGACATGTGGTTTCAACAAGATGGCGCTACATGCCACACAGCTCGCGATTCTATGGCCATTTTGAGGGAAAACTTCGGAGAACAATTCATCTCAAGAAATGGACCGGTAAGTTGGCCACCAAGATCATGCGATTTGACGCCTTTAGACTATTTTTTGTGGGGCTACGTCAAGTCTAAAGTCTACAGAAATAAGCCAGCAACTATTCCAGCTTTGGAAGACAACATTTCCGAAGAAATTCGGGCTATTCCGGCCGAAATGCTCGAAAAAGTTGCCCAAAATTGGACTTTCCGAATGGACCACCTAAGACGCAGCCGCGGTCAACATTTAAATGAAATTATCTTCAAAAAGTAAATGTCATGGACCAATCTAACGTTTCAAATAAAGAACCGATGAGATTTTGCAAATTTTATGCGTTTTTTTTTAAAAAAAAGGTATCAAGCTCTTAAAAAATCACCCGTTAGATGTGTGTTCGTCCGCCTGTATCCGCCTACCGTGCAAGCGCGTAAACTTCAAGTAAATTCGTTTGCCTCAAGTACTTAATATGGCAGTGAATAATTCACATGCAATATATAAAGTGGAATATACGCACGTTTATTTTGACTGATGTCTACCATATACATACATATTGATATGTGCACTCACACATACAATTGCAAATAAAATGACAATCAATCAATTATTCATTCACAACAACGATGGCGGCGCATGGCGCATGATTCCAGTGAATACTTACAAGCAAACATAGATATGATTGACTGATTTATTCACTGGGCAAGATAGCTAGACGAAAAATCTATTCAAAGAAAATATTTTTAAGGTTGCTGGTTGATGGTGCAATATACTTAAGTTATATCTGTTACAAGAGCAGTTAACGATTATAAGGTTAAAAAAATGTGGTTGAATTCTTGGTAAAGAAAAAGGACCGCAATCATGAGAATAATAATACATAATAATAATAGTATTTTGTCGCTTACACTTTTGATAAGTATTTGGCAAACTTCTCCTCCAATTTGTGGTGCGACCGCTGTTAGAAAAAACTTATTATATAAATTTTATAGATTCATTTTATAGTTTAGAAATAGAAGTCTAAGTTTTAAAGGCTTTTTCTGGTGATTTTTTTTTTTTTAAATCTTGATTTTTCGAATAATAAATTTTTTGAATAGTTCAAAGAACAGTTTTAGAAAAAAGGCGAATAATACAACACCATAGTTCAAACTATGTATACATTAATAAAATATAGGGCTGATAAATTTGTTATAATTTTTGAGTGCATATCGAAAGGCAGTGTTTGAACTAAATTCAGAAACGGGCGGTCTTCAATAAAATTCTGAGATAGGGCGATTTCGAACTGGCTGCCGAGATTGGTCGATCTTCCCCTCAGCCGTCGATATGCTGACGATCCTAAAGCAAACAAAATTTTCTCTAAACACTTGTTAGAAAAACGGTCTGACATTTAGAGTTTCTTTTTCTGTGAAAAAATTGGACTCTAAAATTAATTTTTATTCCTGAGATAAAATAAAATTCATTTTCAACAAAAAAAAAAAGATTTTATTGTGAAAAAACAAAGCTCAAAAATTAATATTTGTTGGATAAAAAAAATCTCATTAACTAATTATTATTTTTTATCAAAAAAAAACAAAAAAATGATTCACAAAACAATCATTATCTCAGACCGAAAAATTAACACTCAAAAAATTAGCTTGATTTCTGATTATACAAATATAATTCGATACCATTACTATTATTTTTATTATTGCTGATCGCAAATTTTAAAATCATAAAATAATGTTTAAATATAATAATAATTATTTTTTTTATAAAACTTATAACGATTACGGTCCCTGCTTAAAAACTCTAATAAAAAAGTTTACTTTGAGCTTTGCCATTTATTAAAAATTACTCTACAAAAATATCTGCTCTTTTCGCACATACACGCTGACAAAATAACTGATTGCCCCGGAAAGTAGACGACTTTTGCCTTTGCAACTGCAGTCATTCTAAAAGTTATGGAAATTGTAACGAAAGGCAGGAAAAGCATAGTACATGTAAAGGCTTATGCAAAATGTGTACATTCACGTATTCATATGTTAGTAAGGGTTTGCACAACCTAGAATACCTTACGAAACTTTTGTCAACGAATTGATGCCAACAACAGACATTCGAATGACAAATGGTGATTGAGTGGCTCGGCTTTCATACACCAACGTATGCTTCTAACAACAATCGCATTAGATACTTCCTCCTTCCGACATTCTAACACAAAGCACACGACGTCGCACAGCCGCCAAAAGCACTTCAACTTCCGCAACTCACATTTATTTTCCACATTTCACAACTTTGTAATGAGGTTATTCATTCGCCCTCAACGTCAACACTTACTTAACTCTTTTCAACGTACGTACATAGAACCTACTTACACACTTACATGAATATGCATGAAATTGCAAAATTGAAGAGGAAAAAATTTATTTCTACCTAACGACCGGGAAAAATCGAGATTTTTTTTTGTGTTGACATTATTAACTCTAAAGGTGAAAATCTGAGTAAATTAAAAGCTTACAAATGATCAAACCAAGAGAGTACGCCACTTCAAACACACATACACTAAAATTCATACAAATATGTCTTTGCTGCTGTTACAAAATGCGCTCGAAGTCAAATTGAACGTGGACTCTCAAGTATGTACATACATTAGACTGCATCACTTCCCATTCTAAAAAAAAAAATGGTACTGTTTTTCCGTTGGAATTATAAAATCTATAATACTTTGAGACGTCCACTAAAATATTTCGGAAAACTTAAGATTCCGTGGAAAATTTTTTTAAATTTTTTAAAAATATTTTTACGTAAATTTTTTAAGCCTAATCTGTTTTGTCATCTAAGGGGACTATTTTCAAAAAGTTCTTTAAGTAGCTATTTTTATTCATAAAAAACTCCATTTTTGGAGGTATTTTCAAATCGGTCCAACTCGCTTAAATCTTAATATTTTTGCGAAATATTTTGGTGGACGTCTTAGAGTACAATGAATTTTATAGCCCCGCCAGAAAAACCGCAAAATTTTTTTGTGATTCAGTCTAATGTACATACGTAGTTCGCAGAGAATTTGGTTAGCGTTAAATCGTTGGCGCATGTATGGCATTCAAATGCTTTGAACACAAAAAACAAGCACACACATGCAAACAAACACACACGCAATGGCCTTTCATTAGAAGGAAAATGTAGTGGCAGGCAGTCGCAAGCAAACAGCAGTTTTATTGCTTCACTTTGATCGGAATGCGGAAGAAAGTGCCACTCAAAGCTAATATACAAACGTCACTAGTTACGTACATACATATGTACTCTTATGCTCGTAGATATGAAAAGTTGAATGCATGCAATAAGCGTTTTTAGCTGCTGTGCTCTAGCGTTAACTACTAACTGCGTGTGTGTGGTTAGCCGGGAGGGGGCGGGAGGGGCTAATGGCATAGTTGCTGAGTTGAGCTGCTCTTAAGTATTTCAAGTGGCGACTCAATTGACAGTGCTGACAAAGTCAAGTTGTGCATTGAGGTCGATTTGAGCGAAAAGAAATGAAAGGAAAAAAAAGCTGCACGTTTGTAGAAAAATACACAAAAGCGATTGATTTAAGTGAATCGCTTTGATTGGAAATCGAATTTATGGAAAACCGAACGGAGGAATTTGTATGGATGCACGGCCCATTTGAAAAGTGCAAATATAAATAAAATTCTTAAAAGGCAAGTGAAAAGTAAAGGATTCAGGATAGTTAAGAAAATGTAAAATAAATTTCTTAGTACTCTTGTTAAACATTTTAACTATCTAACTGACATTTTAACCCCTACTGAAACATATTTCCCAAAAAAGTTCTGCGCTAATAACAATATTGTATGCCTTTTAGCGTTTTTCTAATTTTATTTTACAATTTTAAGAAAAATATTTAAAACGAAAATATCGAAAATTTGGAAAATAATATTCCCACAAATTTTTTATTGTTTTTTGGAAAAAAATATTTCACGAGCTTTAGGATAAACATAATTTAAGAAAAATATATGATTTTTTATCAAAACTATAAGAGACTTACCATTTATTATCGTTTTACGTTTAATCTTAGGATGGTGCCTTTTATATAGAAGAATAGGCTTAGCACCGTCAGCTAAAAAAATTATTACTAATGAACGCGATTTCCTAGCGTCTTGAAATTTTCACTTTTACCTACTTAAATTTAAGAGACTACAAAACTGCATACCCAACAATTCTGAGCAAAACGTTTGAAAGTTTTTGATGTAGCTGTTAAAGTTTGTTGAATTTTTATAATTTTTGTAAGAAGTTTGAAATGTAGATTTATGTGGTCCTGGTTAGGAAATGTGCTAGACTTTTATAAAAAAAAAACTATAAACATTAGATTAACAAAATAAAAACAAAACCTGTTCAAAATGTAACTTAACTTAATCAGCTGACCACAAGGGTATATAGGTAATGGATGAGTCCGCACACCAAATTAAGCACAAATATTAAATTTTACTAACAATTTCATTCCTCCCCACTGCTAGGCTCAACATTTAATTTTAATTCCGAGTTAACAACATTGCTTTAAAACTTTGTTAATTTGCAAATAAACACATTAGCATACCGTTTCTTTTAATTTCCCAAATGCGCGCATATTCAGTGAAAAATCTACCATTTTTGCTTGAAGCAAAATGAAACCCAAAAATGGCGGCAAAAAAAAACATTTTAATTGCTAGGGTACAGTGAATGCGAAAAGACTTTCCAAAAGAAACCCAAAAGGAATAACAGCATTGTAATTACATGTTTTTTTTTGTTTTGCTTGGCTTTGTTCCAGCGCTTCTTATTTGCATTACGCTGACGTCGTGCTTGGCCATTAACGCCACGCCAGTGGGCTAAATAATGTCGATAGCAGGTACGACCAGGTAAACCTCGATTACACCGACGCACAACCCACTGCTTGTTTGATCAGCTAAAGAGCAGACATTGCTGCGCACATAAAAGCATACATACATACATCGTGCTGTTTTCTGTTAGTGTAGACTGCCTTGGCCATTTTTTTCAACTGTCCTTCCTACGTGTTTGTCTGACTGCGTGTGCGCCTTGCCAACCATTTGGTGGCCAATGCATAAGAAAGCACCTACACGCATGCATTCAGTGAACTTATGCGCAGGAATACATACTTACCTGCTATGTTTGTATATACATTAGAGCGTACCAGAAAAAAAAATTTCGCCGTACATCTTCGAATCGAAATTATTTTGGCATGGTAATTAAAAAAAAAACAAAATTCCGAACGTGGGGGGTCGCCTTTTTAAATTTTTCTTCATATCTTCGGCATTACGGTCGGATCTTAAAGCCTGGTATATCGATGTTCTTGCCTCGAACAGAATTTTTTTTTGTTGTTCCAAAGTTCATT